>NW_028019148.1:0-695 GCF_054177405.1 Leptonychotes weddellii
TCAGTGCTCGTGGGAAATGAGTTTCCTGATTGAAATAGTAACACCCGTGAAGGTCCCTTAGCACTAATTTTGAGGAGGGGGCCATCAGGAGCTTGGACATTTTTATGACTCTTTTCACACCTAATACGTAGCCTGTAAATGTCACTAGAATACGCGTTCCTGGGCTCTGAGGTCACCTGCCACCAAAATTCTCCTTCCACCAGTTAGACTGAGTCTCCTCTAACGACTGAGTCTGCACTTGTCCCTGACCCCCTTCCAGGAAGGAGAGAGCAGGCTCGTGTCCAAGTTGGTGCGGGTGCTAGTCGTTGACCGAAGACTGCTGTCAGATACGGCGTCGGGTGGTCTGTGGTGGAAACAGACCAGTTTTTGCACCCAGTGCTGGGACCATCGTTGCATATGAGCTTGCCCCTCTGGGGAGATGCAGGTTTATTCAGAGGTCGCACAGATCCGTGTAGGAGCGGCTTCTAGAAGCACGGGGCGCGCGCGCAGCCTGCTTACTGCTGCGAGGTCAGGACCCAGTCCCCACGGAGCGGCTGTCTCTACAGGACACTCGTGAGGGCCCCCGGAGGAGGCGCGGCCTCTGTGGGGAGCACACACCGTTGGGGACAGCCAGGACCGGGCTCTTCGGGAGCACGCGGTGAGACGGAACGAGGCCCACATGGAAGATCACCCAGGTCAGAGACACGCCAGCTTCC
>NW_028019149.1:0-695 GCF_054177405.1 Leptonychotes weddellii
CTGCTAATATATGCAAAGTGAGCCTCATCTTGATGAGAAAGAAACCAGGTCTTTGTGCAGAGGACACTTTGGAGGAGAAGATGCACGGTCCCAGGTGACCGTGAAAGGGTAGAACAACACTCTGGAAAGTCAGGCAGGGGGCTGCAGGTTGGCTTGAGATGCGCTTCTGTCAAATACTGTAGGAGGAATGGTGTCTCTCCGGTGTGACTCAAGAGTGGGAACAGTGAGGAAGGCAGAGGCCCACTGCTCGGGGCCGTGGCGGGATCTTAACAGACAAAGCTCAATCTCTACGTTAGAGGCTGAAGTCTACGGTCAGAGGACAACGAGAAGGCCCTAGTTCTTCTGAGTCGCCCTGGCCTTGAAAAATTGCATCCCTGGGAACAAGAAGAATTTATAGGTTGACCTCAAAATTGCTGTAAGACCCAGAAATTGTGGGGAGCAGAAGGGATGCCTATGCTTGGAACGAGGCAGATGTTTTGATTTTCAAGCAAAGAGAGAGGTAGTACCAGTGAACTTGTCATCATTCCCAGCATGATGCTGAAAAGAATTCATTAAAAGTTTTGTCAGCTGTTAAAAAAAGGGGGGTGGGGGATTCTGTGTCCCAAAGGCACTAGCTTCGGTTCACTAAGAACAATTCCTGCCAGAAATAAGATTGCAGCTTTTAAAGAGGGTCGTTTGACTGGCAGATGAAAAAC
>NW_028019150.1:0-695 GCF_054177405.1 Leptonychotes weddellii
AAATTGGATTTCTAGGTGGTAGAGTTACAGCTTTTTAAAAATATTTTCCCACATATTCCCAAATCTTCTACAACAACTGTTATTTTATAATCACAAAAATACTGTTTTTGAAAAATATTGCCAAGAAATGCCAAAACTGAAATTAAAACTCTAAGGTCTACATTTTATATACTGGTAAGCCCTTTCAGAAGATACGATAAAACACAGTGAGACATAAATAGATACCCACATGAAAAATTATGCCCAATGAAAAATAGGCATAAATGGGCAATCACAAAAGAGAAAAATGGGCTTTTTTAAGGTTGGGATGTTTATTTTTTAAGGTTGGATGTTTATTTCCCTGTATTGGGAGAATACTCAGCATAGCAATAAGTTACCACATTTTTACACATCACATTAACTAACATGGAAAGGCAATCAAAATGTGTGAGGTTGTTGGGAAGGAAGACTTTTTCATGATATGGAAAAATCTTTGTGATAGGAGGAATGAAAAGTTATAAATCTTACTTTTGAAAAAAATATCCAATCTATGCACAGAAGCTAATTTATTGGTGGAGAATAAACCACATGTTAATGTTACTTATGTGTGGGTGATGGGGTTCTGGGTGATTTCTGGTTTTTCTCATGGTATTAATCTGTAGTTTCTAAAATTTCGACAGTAAGTATATTTTAGTTATCAGGAAAAACAAGTCACT
>NW_028019151.1:0-695 GCF_054177405.1 Leptonychotes weddellii
CCTGCTTCTTCCTTCTTCTTCCGGCGGGCTCCTGCGGCCTCAGAGTTCGTTGTGGCGAGCTCTGGAGATGCGGCCTGACAGGTCCTGTAAATGCTTCTTCACCTGAAAACAAGGCACAGTGTCAACCCAGCCGCCACCTGCCCAACATCACGATACACACGGCCTTAGGAGGAAAACTCCTGAGCTCCTCGCTTTTCTTATTTGCAAGTCCGCCACCAGGAAACAGGAATCAATCACAAAAGTAGCTCCACGCCAACTAGAACACGAGTGCCCGCTAGAAACCAACCGCGCGGGGCAGAGGACGCACGGACAGAGGACGCAGGGCTGTTTCCGCAAAGGCGGGGAACAGAGACGCCACCTGGCTGCCTTCCCCACTGCCCCGACGGAGCCCAGTGTCTGCTGAACCCGCGCTCCCGCCAGGGCAGTGAGGCAGAGAGCACCCCGTGCCCGCCCCTTCTCCGGCACGGCCGGACTCCCCTCTGCAAGTTCCCAGCCTGCGGCGTCACTCTGGAGCCAGCCTCCCATGCAGGGTGCTTGCCTTCTCCCCGACAGGCTGCCAGCCGGGCACGCACCCACGCGCCCCTCCTCTGTGGCCCTTTGGCCTCGTGTCACTTTAGATTTGGGTGTTTGAATGGCTAGCCCATCCCTGTGGCTCCAGAGTCAGATGCACAAGAGGGTCCCTCCTCCCCTGCTCC
>NW_028019152.1:0-695 GCF_054177405.1 Leptonychotes weddellii
AATAAATAAATAAATAAGAAGACCAGTAGTTCATTCTCTGGCAATTCAGCTTTGTCTGACACTATTAAACATAAGTGGTCTACCAAGATTCCCACACAGCCAAGGACACTTCATAATAGGAATAACTGAGATCAAGCAAACAGGAAAAAAAAAAAAAAAAGCACTCGGAGGAAGCAAAAATTCAGCAGGGAAAAGAAAGCTCGAGAAAAACTCAATAATCATAGAGAAGAGCAGTTGTTAATAAAACACTATAAAGAAGATTCAAGGAACAAAAAAGATCATGAAATTTTAAATATGAGAGCATATTTAAGAAAAAAAACTTGATAGACTCGTTAGAAAAAAAAATATAGGAAAAATTCAGGAAATTTCCCAGAGAGAAGAGGGAAAATGAAAGAAATAGAAAATTGAAGAGGAAAAAACAAAGCGCTTGGTGTTTGATTTAAATTCTATGTGATTTTCATTTAATAAGTAAATGTACATGTTATTAAAAATTGTCGGGGCGCCTCGGTGGCTCAGATGGTTAAGCATCTGCCTTGGGCTCAGGTCATGTCGGGAGTTGGCTTCTCCCTCTCCCTCTGCCTCTCCCCCTGCTTGTACTCCCTCTGTCTCTCTCTCTCTCAAATGAAAAAATAAAATCTTTAAAATAAAAAAAAGAAAATTATATTGAAAGGCTTATAATAAAAAAATGATCAGTT
>NW_028019153.1:0-695 GCF_054177405.1 Leptonychotes weddellii
ATATAAAATTCTGCTGGGTATCTCTGAATTCCCTATTGATTTGAAGCTTAAATCCTATGAATTTTTTTTGCCCACTCTAGTAAATACTTCGTAGTCAGCCTTCGATCTGTGGCAGAGAGAGTGGAAAACTTCAGTAAGAGGCTGCGATCTCCAATCCACAGTGGACGAAACCCATCCAACCCCTTGGCTGGTTGACGGGGAGCTAAATCAGTGGCACCAGGTGCAAGCAAACAGGGTAGCACAAAGCAGTTCATTTCTTCTGGGATGGGAGATTGTCTTTTCTGGTGTCGTGGTTGTTCCAGTAGACTGGGCTGAGTGTTTTCCCTACCAAAGATGACAACTCCTACCGATATTGAATGAGAGAGAAAAGGGAGTCGTGAAAAGTCAAGTGGACTGTTCAACATCCCTCTGTAGGTCCTCAGCTCTTACTGAAAGACCACAGACTGTGTGGTCTCTTAATTCCAGGACCAGTTAGTCATGTAAACAGGGACAAAAGCATTGTTTGTTCGCTCAGCTGTGAAGTAGGGACTAATACTCCCCTACTCACCTAAAAAAGGGTTTAGAGAGAACAAAATAATATAGAGAGGAAAATGCTATTTTGTAATCACAAAGAGTAACGCTTGAAGAGACCGATTTTTTTTTTTAAGGAAATTTTTTTTTTATTCTTATGTTAATCCCCATACATTACATCATTA
>NW_028019154.1:0-695 GCF_054177405.1 Leptonychotes weddellii
CCACTCCCCCTGCTTGTGATCCCTCTCTTGCTGTCTCTCTCTCTGTCAAATAAATAAATAAAATCTTTAAAAAAAAAAATGATGATTTTCTAATTCTATGAGCTCTTCTGCATGGATTTTTAAAAATCCAATGCGTTAGAATCCATTATCATTAAAAAAATTTTTTGATACTCAAATTGTCCCAAATTTGGCCAGCAGGAGGTTCTTGAAACTGCATCCTAGGCCTTTTTGATATGACCCATTAGTTGAGCATCTCCCTTCTTTCTGTCACATCATGAGTCCAGGCTCACTTGTACTCTCCCCTCCCCAGACCTGGAATTAGCCATTCCTCCAAGGATCCCTTGTTTCTGGTAGTGAAGATTAGCCTTTAGGAGGAACAAGTGCTCAAAGCCAGTTACTTCTGTCCCATATACCTCCCCAAACTTCCACACCGAGGCTAAATTCACCAAACTCCTTATACAAGTCTTCCTGTGACTTAATTCTGATTTCCATCCTACTCTTCTCTTTCATATTCCCTGTCTCAACTCAGTTGCTGTCTTCTATTCCAGTGGTTCCCAACCTGGTACATCAGAACCACTGAGGGACTTCTTTACTATACCGATTCTCTGGGGTGGAGCATGGGACTCTGTTTTTGGTTTTGTAAGTTATTCAAGTGGTATCAATATAGCCAGTCCACTTCAATTTTTCAAGGCCTT
>NW_028019155.1:0-695 GCF_054177405.1 Leptonychotes weddellii
TTTGCTCCCCATCATGAGAACAACTAACGTGTATTCAAGGACAAGACACCACTGAGAGAAACCCAGAAGCGGAGGTGAGGCAGACGCACCCCCTGCACCACAGAGACCAAGGCAGACAGCATTAGGGGGTAAGAGAAGCAGCCACACAGCGACCCCATTTTCCCTCCCCCAGGCCAGTGCAGCACACAGCCAAGAGGTCCCCCCCACACCTCCACTTCCTGCAGCCAGGAAAGGGAGCCCCAGGGGTGATCGCCAACCTTCCCTGGCATTGTGGGTCACTTTGTGGGAGCCCCTACTCTGATCTCACACCACAGGGATTGCAGGGGACTCTTGGGGCCCAGGCCCTGGGAATCTGACTGTGATGAAGAAGGGGAGGGGCTGGCCACAGCTCCTGGAAGCTGTGTTCAAGAGGCAGGATGGCAGAGCTGATCCCCCTGCCCACCACCCCCCCAGCCCGAGTGAATCCAGTACTGAGCATGCAGGCTCCCCACGCTATCCACAGGCAAGAAGACGATTCATAGCCAAGGCTGAGGTAGTTCCCGGCCCCTCCTATCCTGAGAGCCTGTTTGGGAAATTGAGAGTAGTCTGCATTGCCCCCCGCCACCCCCCTACCCAGGCAAGGGGGCTGAGACATAGCCCCACCCACCATGGAGGCCCCATCTGACCAGGGGGCTGGTCATGACTCCTGGACACTG
>NW_028019156.1:0-15546 GCF_054177405.1 Leptonychotes weddellii
AAACACTTTTTTTTTTTTTCTGTCAAGTGGAGGAATTGGGTGGCAGCTGGTGTGGTATCGCTTATTTGTAAGGCTTGAAGTAAGATGGCACATTTATATATTTCTGAGAATGATGAGGAAGAGAAGGACAAATGGATAGAGCAGGAGAATGAAGGGATTGTAGAAAGGTTTTGAACAGATTAAGGTAGAAAGCTTATACTTAAAAGAGGTCATCATAAAAGAAGGGAAAGTGGAGTTTAAGGAAACAAAACACGAAGGCAGGTAGAAATGATGAGGAGAGTAAAGAAGTTATGTAATAAATAATCTCTGAGAGTAGCACATAAAATAGGAATAGGCAGCACTAAAAATAATTTACATTTATAGGTCAAAAAATTCCTTCTATACACATCTCTTAAGCATTGAATATATTCTAGGTACTACACTAGTGATTGGGGATACAGTGGTGTGAAGAATAGAGATACATGTTTTTGTTATCATGAAGCTTAGAGGGCAGGACAAATAATATATCAGTAAATAATGAACAGATAAATAATATTTTATAAACTGATAAATGCTGTGAAGAAAATGAAGCACAGTAATAGGCTAGAAAGTCCCTGGGGCATTGAGTGAAAATGATTTTAGATAAGGTGTTTGGAGAAGACCTCTGATGTGGTTTCATTAGAGGAGAGATCTGAATGAGAGGAAGCCTAAGGTAAGTTAAATGGCCACAGGGAAATAAAAATTGTGAATTCAAGGGAAATAATAAAGCAAATGATGAGGAGTTATTATAAAGGCTTGCAAGCTGCACCTCATCCCTGGCTCTATACAATCTATTCCCAACCTGATAACCAAATTTGCAATGTCCAGACCAAGTCCAATGCTACTTTTCTACAAGAGCCCCCACTTGGTGGGCAATGTACAATTTTTAAATCCAGAAGAAAAAGGCACAGTAGTAGCAAAAACATAACAAGACACAGAGGCTGTGTTAATTTTCCACCTTCCCCTAGGGCCCTGAGCCTTATTCTGTTCTGTTCCCTAACAGCTGACAGGCTTTTGTTCTTTTCCTCTATAAGTGTTTCTCCAGCAGGTAAAGCTCCATTTGGCATCCAGGGCATATGATTGTTATAAGCAGAGTCCCCATGACATTTCATTAAGCTGGTCTTTCTACACTTACCATCAGACTACTAGAGCCTTGTTAGAAGCACTTAATTGCATCCTATTTTTGAGGCTCTAGCTGTACATCAAGATTGTGCTCTCATGTTAATTTCTTTTTAGTTTTTCCCAAGGTCTTCCTGCTGAATAGAGTTTTAACAATGACTTTCTCCTTCTACCTTTCCTTCTTTATCCCTCTCTCCCTGCTTCCCTATAATTTGGGACTATGCTGTTTGCTGTAATAGGCATTGCTTTTCTGTTGTAATTTGTGTCTACCTGGGTGTCAAGCATCTCTAAGTCCTCATGGGATGTTCAGGTCAGGAAATCAAGATGATCCCCACTGTACAACTTTCTCAGGGCATTGATCTCTTCCCCATTCATTGATTGAATAAACTTCTTGAATATAACAAAAAAAATGGCTTTTTAAAATGTGCTGCTTCTATGTTTAATTTGTCCTCTTGGGATTCCATGTCCATTAAAAAACAAAACAGATCATCTGGATGTCTTAGGGTAAAGAGGATGAACTGGCTATCAATGTGTCTTTTGAGATTGATCGTATTTACTGCTGCTTTTAACAGCTGATTCCTTTTGAGTCTTTCAGATGTGCCAGGCACTCTTCTCATGCCTCACAAGTCTCACTTTTTATGAAGCATATTAGGGTGATCCTCACTTTACAGATGAACAGTGCAAAGCACAGCAATATTAAGTTCCTTGACCAAGTTACCCAGTTATTACATGGTGGAAATGGATTCAAACCCATATATTCTGACTCTAGAACCTAGGGTCTTAAAGCCACATACTCCCAGGAGGGTGGGCCATATTTTTCACAGGATGAGATGCTCTTTGACCTGAAGCACACGTTTCTCCTCTGTTTTGTAAGACACTTCTTTGTGTCCTCCCATCTAGTTATATATTTCTTCACCTTGACTCAGAGTATTCCAACAGGACTTCAGACTTTCAGGTTGAGTTAGACATAATTTGGGGGGCATGTTCAAACTGCCCCACTGCCATCTTTCCTGTTTCAGTGTTCAGCCTCTTTTCTGAGATACCACAACTGCCTCAACTGTTCCTGCTTCTAGCAACACTGTCATTGTCCTTTACCAGTTGCCAGTGAATTTTGTAACACATAGCTCTGATGATACTCTTCCTGCTCCCACCATTTCCTTGATGGTCTGTGCTAAAGGCTAAAGATCACCTTGCTTTAGCCATGGGTTTATTTACAGTCCTGGATTGAATCTACCATTGAAGCCATATTCTCTGACAACTCTCACCCCTTTTTACATCTTATCCTATGCTTAATCATACCAATCTACTCATTTCTCCCCAAAACACCCATGTCATTGTTCATGCTATTTCTGTCTCCAAGAGTGCCTTTTTTTTTCTAGCCAAATCATTTGAGTCTTTGAAACCCAGCTCATGAGTCATCTCTTCTGAGATGGATTTTGTGATCTTCCTGCTTTCAGGCAGAACTAATGGATACAGGCTCTCCTGTCTGTTCATAATTCTATGTGAATGTAATCAGTGTGTAAGAATTGCCATCTTTTTATTATAGTTAATCACATTTCTGCCTCTCACAACAGATTGTGAGTTTCTCAAAGGCAGTTATCATGTCTTAGACACACAGTAGGTGCTCATAAATCCTTCACATGAATAAATGCATGAATAAACATTATATATTGCTGTACCACAAACCAAATAGATTAATCCAGCAGGCAGTATTTGCATAGAACACAATAGTACCAATTACTGAGATTCCAGTCTCATTAGATTGGGTTGGTGCCTTTCTTTTAAGAAATACTCTCTAGCACAGATCTGAGGGTGATTACTAATTCCTTTTTCTTGGAATAAGGAAAATCACACATAATAAATTATGGTGGAGTTCTTTGGGAAGGAAGAAAGAACAGATGTCTTGAATCAGAGGTACAATGCCAGTTGGGGAACCTTCTGTACCAAGTGTTGATCATGCCTCTTCCTCATTTCCTTGCATCATCCTTGCTTCCCCTACAGCCTAGAGATTTCCTTTCCCATTCCATTTTCTAAATGAGCCAGTTTATTTGTCTTTCACTGCCTTTCTGAGCCATTCCCCCCTCCCCCACTGCTATTTCAGCCTTGGACCATCTCACTCTTTTCCTCTACTGCAATTAAATAACTTCCTGAGATTTTATTAGGTTATTCTTCCAGAAGCTGAGGACTAGTGCCTAGGGATATTGTGGAATAAAAATACCAAAAAGGACAGCCTAGTTATTTTCTATGGAAAGTAGTCACCATACAACACACAGAGCACACTGGGAGGGAGAAAGAGGGAGGAAATTTAAGGATTATGAAGCTTGCATATTTTATTTAATTGCTCTTTCCACCTGCATAAACACAATATGTCAAGCAGCTTTAAGGGGAGTTGTCCTCCATCTTTGCATATTAAGAACTGTGTTTGAGAGCCTCAGATGGAGCATTAAGAGTGCAGAGTAGGAGCTGGGCAGTGAGCCATGTATAACTCCCTAGGTACAGAATCTTCAGGTCTCTCTGTGGAGCAACCACACTATTAAAATCTGTAATCAAAATAGCCATTGTCTGAAAACCTGGAGTGGGGGAGGGGAGATCTTCATTGCACTTTGCAGAGTCTAGGTAAAAAATTAGAAATAGTTCAAATGTATGTTCTATCCTTTCTTATTGTCTCTTTTCTGCCTCTCCTCCTGTACCTAGATGCCCCATCTTTCCTTCCTCACCCTAGGAATATTCTTGAGTATAGTACTCATGGTACCTCTGGTTTCTTGAAACCCCACCCTGATTGAGCAAATAATACTCTGAGTACTAGCTCCTGGAAGTTCTTGTATTCTAAAATCGTTCAGTTTCTCTCTATATATCTCACTCCTATTTTATCACTGGGTTTCATATTACTTATTGATTTATAATTAACACTTTTTTTTTTTAACACACATAAAACCTGAAGAACTGGATGTTGATTCAGTGCTTATACTCTTCGTGTGAATTCAAATTCTTATCCCAGATTTTAGGGCTGAAAACAGACACATATCTAGAAGATATAGAAGAAGAGTTTCTTAGTACCTTATCAAATTTCTTGTGGGTACTGATAACTGATACCTGATCTATAGATCTAAGTCATATTAGTCACTAGCTTCTTTTCAAATAGGAGTTGGTAAAAATCATCCATCTTTTATTTTGTTTTGTCCATCTACTCAGACTTCAAATAAACAAATAAAATACATTTATCTATCATAATAGGAAGCCAATATAATGCAAATCCTCCAAAGCAATATCAGTGATATTAGACTTCTACTTTTTCCAAGGAAATGCTCCTAAATATCTGTTTTGAATTTAAATTCTTCTATCCTCCTCTAAATGGACTGAATTCTCATACAAACTATTTGGCATCAATATAAGTGTTCTCTTATCTCAAAAATGTCTGTATTAAAAAATGGATGTCGGGGCACCTGGGTGACTCAGTCAGTTAAGCATCCAACTCGTGGTTTCAGCTCCAGTCATGATCTTTTACGGGGTCATGGGATAGAGCCCCATGTCGGGCTCTGGCTTGGCAGGGAGTCTGCTTGAGATTCTCTCCTTCTACCCCTCCCGCCAATCTCTCTTTCTCCCTAAAATATAAATAAATATATAAATAAATAATAAAGTCTAGATATTAATTTCTCTCCTTACCAATTATTATATTTGGATTTAACTAGAGCCTTCTTGAGACAAATCACAGTAATCCAAATGTAAGATTCAAAAAGTACAAATTTCTGTGCTTGAAATGGAGAAATCCTCAAAGATACCAAAAGAGGATAACTAACTCTTTCCTAAAATGGCATAGGATTATACATACACAATTTTTAAGACTGATCTCGTGCCTGAAAACAATGGAAATCACTACTCCCACATCATGGTATCAGCACACAAATGCTTTTTAATGTTTGTATTCTGTATTTCCAAAAAGGATTATAAAGTGGATTTGAAATGTATAATTTAGTCTGTGTGTAAATGTAATATATTTTAATTAATAAAACATAATGATTTTTAATGTGTTAAAAATGGAAAAAAACAACAAAACAAAATCAAAAAGTACAAATTTCTGGGTCTAAGATTTTGCCTTTCACATTTTGTCAAATTTTCACATGAGATGACATCTATTCTGCTTATATAAAGGGCAGAACCAGCCCCACCAACAACATAAATGGGAAGACCCACCTCTGAAGGAGTTGTCATGTTCTTATTGCTGATACTGGTCTCTCTAAGGCAACTGGAAGTCAGGAAAGGATCCTTTCCTACTTGATGGAAGCTTTGGAATTGGAACTCTTGGTGACTTGACCTCTCTCCCCTATAGGTAACTCATATAGTTGGTAATAGTTATTCAAAATCACTTTGTGCTGAATCCTCCACTCTCTGCCTCATAAACAGAACACCCCAAATAATCAAAGAAAGTGCCTTCTAATTCTTCAGGTCCTCAAAATATGCTTCTACTTATTGCTTGACTCAAGCTGTAGAAGCACCACATTTCCAGGTCACAGGAAAATTTACAGGTTTCCATTTAGATTATGTTCCAATTACAGATACATCTTTTCTACCACACCCTCCAAGAGCCCATTTGCTCTCTGAGTGCCTCTAATAAGGCAAACATTCATGACTTTTGGAGGCATTTCAAAACTTTATGGGGTAGAAGCAAGCCTGGTACTAATCCACCATTCACTGAGAAATTAGTAATCAAGTGTGCTGATCAGTTTACTTTCTTGGCTTTTCAGATATCTTGTGTGCCTTACCCTTTTCATTCACTCTCTTCATTCACAGTACAGTAGTAACAAGAAGTTACTAAAATCCATCAGTTGAGCTCTGAGGGCACTAGTGGTAAAAGATGAGGATATGCTAAGACAGAGGATTTACATTATGTTTTGATTTAAGTATGGACACATAATCTTATCACTTTTGACCACCTTACACCAAAAACTGAGAAGGAAATGAAAATGACATTTACTAGGCTTGTATTAACCACAAGGTCAGGCATTAAGTGTTTTGTGTTGAATATTTCAGATCATGTGGTTTCCTTTATTACTCAGAACAACTCTTCACAGTGGGTGCTCTTATACCCATTTGAACAGAAGATAAATCAGCAATGATATATTCTGGTAAGTGGCAGCATTTGAATACAAATCCCGGACTATCTAACTCCAAGTCCATGCTTTTCTATCATATGATTTTTGCTATGCCTAAGACTACATGGGATGTTTGCAAACAATGGCTGTGTTTTCTTCTATGGTACAAAACTGTCTGAAAACCATCAACTTCCTTTTGTGGGTAAGCAACATGAAAAACAGCTATTTCAGAAGGTAGAACCAACCTAGGAAATGAGGTAGCAGGAAGTGGGGGAGAGAAAAAAAAAATCTTTGAAGTGAGCATTGAGAAGAAAGAATTTGTTCTGCAGCCTCTTTCTGTAGAATCCCAAAGTAATCAGGTCATAAAGCTACACCCCTTCAAGGTAGATGCTGAGTATAAGGCCAGGGCAGGGCAGGGCAAGGAGAGCTTTCCACAGCATTCATTCCAGCACATTGTTTTGAGCGTAGCAAGCCCTGAGCTATAGTGCTCTGAATGCTGTTCAATGCAATGTCATGTGGCTTTATGTTTACCTTGGGCATTTCTGTTAGCCTGATACAATTTTAATTAACCCATTATAAACTATGGTGAGAGAAATGCCAAGTAGCTGAATTTCTACTTCCCATTCCTGGCCATGACTGTTGGCCATAAAATAGTCTGTCTTCTAATTATGGTGGGACTTCATCTGCCCTAATATTATGCCTTCTTCATTTAAGAGTAGCACAGCATCACATACTTACTCTTTTAATAGCACAGCTGTTTCTTTGGACCAGGCCCAATGATGCGCTAAAGAGTTTGAGGGAGTCTTAAATTCCCAGCTTTTAGCTTCTATCCCAACTGGAGTTCTCAGTATCTCCCACTCCCCTCCCATAGCCTGCACACAAGTGTGAGGTTCTGAATCTAGTGTGGGTTGCTTCCTTTCAGTCAGTGCTGAACTCCCCACATGTGAAACCATCTCTCAAGGATGCCCTCTGGAGATTTTTGGATACTAGGCAGATGGAGTCAGGGCACCTGGGTGGCTCAGTCTGATAAGCATCCCAAGTCTCGGTTTTGGCTCATGTCATGATCTCAGAGTCCAGAGATCAAGCTCCCCATTGGCCTCCCCGCTCAGCAGGACTCTGCTTCCTCTCTCCCCCTGCTCCTCCCCCTGTTCACACCTCCTCCCCTCCCCTCCCTCTCTAAAATAAATTAAATCTTAAAAAGAACAACAACAACAAGCAGATGGAGTCATGGAGAAGGCTGTTTATATGCCACAGACACTGTTGTAAAATGCTTTCATACATGCTTTAAGGCCATAGTGACTGAGTTTATGGCATGGCACCTTTTCTCTCCCAACTCTTTTATCATAATCTCTGCAGTTTGATTTAATCTTGATTTAGACTGCCTTAAATCTTATTTTAACCATATTTGCCCTGAGGAAATATATTCAAGGGAAAGACCGCAAAACCAAGAGATGTGCTAAATAAGCAGAGACAGCCTAAGAACATACTGGTTCAGTGGTGCTTGATGCTATGCTCATGAAATAAGGAGGTTCTATTAATTGATAATAGCTAGGGTTGTGCTGACCCACAAATCCCACCAGAACATGAAGGGAGTGTTGGTCAAGAAATGTTGCTGCAAAGCCTAAGAGACAGAGCCTATGCTTGAGATCAGTGTCCCTCAATAGTCTCTTATGACTTCACTTAACATTGTTTAAAAATTATAGTAAATTCTATGTGACAAAGACAAATTAGAGAAATTTTATCAACTTTTTCAAAATCAACCTGAATTTCCTCTTATATTTTAATATCCTACCTTAATCTCTTTTGGCACCCATGCCAAACAACTGAGAACCACTTGCCTATATAGTTTCCTTGTTCACCCAAGGGTCATTCTTTTATTAGAGGAAAATCATCTCCAAATATCTGTTTCTTTGTATCTCTTTGAGAACAAAGATCACCATATGCAGATTAAGAAAATATATGTGAATGCTTGCAAATGTGATTAGCACAAACCTGAGAGGAAAATGCCCCATGGTAAAAACAACTGAGTTATATAAGAAAAACATGAGAGTAGGGAGAAAACTAACTCATACAGCAAAGATCAAGAAGAGCAGAGAACTAAAATCTAAAACTAAATACTAGGGGCCCCTGGGTGGCTCAGTGGCTACGTTCAGCCCAGGTCATAATCCTGGGGCCCTGGGATTTAGTCCCATGTCAGCGGGGAGTCTGCTTCTCCCTCTGCCCCTCCCTGCCCCCGCTCTCTCTCTCTCTCCCAAATAAATAAAATCTTTAAAATAAATAAATAATAAATAAATAAATCTAAAAACTAAAATTAATAGGCAGGAAATAGCCAGGTCTTAAAGATATCATGAAGCCTGCAGAAGAGTTTAGATATAAATTGATAGGCGATAGGCAAAGAGATGTCAAGGAAAGTTTTGAGCAGAAGAAGGAAATGACTAGATGTACATGGTATATAGGTTTCATCGATGGCAGGGTGAAAGATAAAGTTTAGAGTGAAATAAAGATAGGGAGATCATTGTCTTGGGTCCAGTTTAGAGGTGATGAAGGCCTGCTTCTTAGGGTAGTAGCCAGATTCAGAAGAGAAGATAATATGAAACTATATAAGGGATTAGCAAGATTTAAAAACAAGATAAATGTGAAAAGTAAGGGAGTTTCAGCCATTCAGAATGCTTCTCAAGTTTGTAGCAGGTTTTGATTTGAGAACAGAAAAAAAATCTCAAACAAAGAGTTGTTTTAATATTATGGAGTTGAGGTGTCGGGGGTGGAGGGTAGATTTCGATAAGGAGGATGAGGTTGTAGAACCTAACAACATTGACTATATGCAAGATCTACTATACAACAGCCTTGATGGAGAGCAAAATAAAGAACAGCAAATGCTGCAGAGACGTCAAAAAGGATGAGGACTAAAACATTCTCATGATAACAATGATGTGGCCATCAGTCAATTTTGCTAAGGCTCGTGGGCAGAAGACTGATTGCAGCTGTATGAGGAGAGAATGTGAGGTGAGGAAATGAAGACAAGGGAAGAGAGTATCAACAAAGAAAAAGAACCAATTATGTAGTCTAGTTCTCCCTCCTTTGGAGCAAAGATTTCCATACATAGACATCCAGGCAAAAAAAAATGCTTTGTTTGCTTGAGAGAAATTAGGCATAAAAATCCCATCTCTTGGTGTGCCAAATAGGATGATGGCTTAAATATGAAAGGTGAACTTTATATTATCCCTCTTGTCACTAATTTATTGACCTTAATATAGTGTGTACTTCAAGATTCTGTTTCTTCTTGTAAAGATCTGAATGGCTGAGGAGACTGATATTTCTGATGAGACAGTAAATAAGAGGATATTGAACAAAATTAGACTCAGAGCTGTCTTCCCAAAGCTAAAATCTAAAGAAAAGTAAATCCATCCATTTATACAATCATTGGTGGAACTGAAAACAATTAGAACTTTAAAAAGGATGTCTCTAACATCATTAACAGATCTGGAACTGTATCAGCGATTTTTAATGTGAATTCAGATGGATGGATATAGAAATGGATATAAGATTGTGTGAGTGTTTACAGGCATATATTTTCTGCATCTCTCTGCTGAAAGGACCGATAAGCAATAATATTCCAATACTAATAATGGGTTTAATTTCTAAATGTTATTTTTTATGAAAGAGAATCCAGGGCCCTTGGGAAAATTGCTGATTCCTGGGCTGAGGCAAGGCAAGTGTAAGAAGCACCTAGAACAACTTGTGGTGCCCAGAAATAAGAAACTTCTCAAAAAATTATAGAGACATGACAAAGGACACAGAAGTCAACTTGAAGGAGCTCCCAAGGGTCAACTCTGGAACAATTTGAGAAATAATGATAATGATAAAAATGGATTATAATCCATATAATAGATAAGAATTCATGTGTTCATTCAAATATAGTTGAATACATAACCAAGTGGGAGATAACATAAAGCTCCTCCTCACAGTAAAAGTCTCATTAGTAAATGTAAAAGATATAAAATAGAAAATATTATTTGGCTAACATCAAGATAAACATCACTCCAGAAAATACAATGAATGAATGAATGTTATAATTAGTTTACAAAAGTAAAAGAAACAATATTTACAATCTCAAATTATCTTTCCAGAAGATATTTGTTAATTTCAAAGGGGAAAAAATGTCAATTTTACAGTGGAGAAACCTGGAGGAATCCACCTTAAAGAAATAAAGTTAACCTCACCATTAATAGGTTACATTGACATCATGTGTCTCCTGATACAATGCACTAAAAAGGATACAGCATCACATTGGTAGTATTCTTGCATAACTGCATAATTCATAATAAAGCATTAGGCAAACATTAATCAAAGGATATTCTACAAAGTAACTGACCAAGTGTTATTTTTTTTAATCGTTGAAATCAATAAAAGACAGAAAAAGCCTGAGGAATTCTCACAGATGAAAGGAGTAAGGAAGTAGGACAACTAAATGCAGTGTAGGATATTGGAATGAATCTTGGACAAACTAGAATTGTCACAGAAAAATTCAAATGAGGTCTCCACATTTTGCTTAATAAAATTGTATCAGTACTAATTTCCTGGTTTTGATCATTTTACTATGGTTATGAAAGCTGTTAATAGAAAAATTTCAAAATTTGAAGATAAAATGTATTTAAATATATTCTTTTGTCATCTTGTAATTTAATCTTTACTTCCAACTTGATTTTCTATTTTTATTCTATTTCATTCCTACGTTCAATGAGTTCTCATTTATTTTCTTGACTTTTGTTTCCATTTCCGTCTTTAATTTTAAAGATTTTCCTTCAAGTTATTTTTTTCATATACTAAAATGTTTAAGGATATGTAATTTAGTTTGAAGTGTTATTGAAGTATTGAGTATATTACAGTTTTTTTTGCTTCTTGATTGTTTTGGGGCAGAATTTTATCAGCTGAATGTTTGATTGATATTTTGTTTTGTTGTCTTATAGTGGCTACAGTAAACAGGATTAGGGCTTTAGAGTGTCCTCCTCTGTCTTGTAGCAAAATGCAGTTTGATTCATGGTGGCTTTTTTGGGAAGTGAGGGTAGGTGATACACTCTTCAACTATTTTGGTTTTCTTTGGTATCATAAAATGCTAATTTTTCCCATCTTGCTTATTTTCCTTTTTATATCCTATTCTCCAAAGAGAGACTCAATTTTTACTCCTCTCTTTCAGTAACATTGCTTTTCCAATACTGCCACTTCTTAGTCTCGTGAGCTTGTATTTCTCTCCCTTATAGTCACTGATCCAATCAACCAGTGCCCTTTCACAAATATCCTTTTTTTTCTTCCATGTCTTTTTTCTGTACCCATAATTCCCAACAAAGCTTGCAATAGGAGTTCTGCTGGAAATTGTGTGTGTGCATGTGTATTTGTTTTTTTTTTTACTTATGGGTAATTTGAATCTTTTACTTATGCTTAAGGTGTGGATTTGTGAGTTTTTTTACTTAATGGGTAATTTGAATCTTTTACTTATGCTTAAGGTATGGATTTGTGATTTTCATTTTTGTTTACATATTTAGTTTATTGGAGATGAGTGGAGAAATTTGGAATTAACTCACCATTATCTTACTATGACATGGTTAGTTTTAAACCTTATTTCTTTTCTAATATAATATTCAGACTATGTTTTCCCTAAGAAAGAAATCTATAAATTTCCTTTGTTGTTTTTTCTGTGTTCCATTTTTATATATATTTTCAATATGATTCACATTGAAATATTTTCCAATTTCCCTCATAATTGTCATATTATATAGAAGACTGTATAGCAGTATATCATTATACCATAGACTATACAGAAGTATAGACAATATAAAAGTATATCATTTAGCTTAAACGTATGTGGGGGATTTTCTAAATATTTTAGTGCTTTTGATTTCTAAATTAATGTCACTCTAGTCTGTAAATATGCTCCGCAAGATTTCAACACTTTTGAAATTGAGATATGTGTGTGTGTGTGTCAGCATAGGTATAGATCTTGCTTCTATTTGCAATTGAAAAGACTGTGACTTCTTTAGTTGTTGAATGTGGTATTTGATAAATGTCAGAATGGATTATTGCTACCGATTTGCTTTTAGCTTACTGTCTCCAATCTGCTGACAAAAGTATCCATGAATTTTCCATTTCAATTGTTTTAATTTTAGATGTAGAATTTCCATTTGTTTATAATTCCTTTTTCTCTGCTAAAATTCCCCATCTATATTTATCATTATGATTATGTTTTCCTTTACATCCTTGAAAATACTTATAATGGCTGCTTTATGATTCTGGCTGTTAATTTCAACATCTGCCTAATATTATATTTTGTACCTATTTACTCCTTTGAAGAGGTCTATGTCCCTATTTCTTCACATGCATATTAACTATGAATTGTATATTGACATTATGAATAATATGCTGTAAGGATTTGTGATTCTGCTATCTTCTATCAAAAGGCTATAAGTTTTGGGGTGCCTGGGTGGCTCAGTAGGTTAAGCGTCTGCCTTCAGCTCAGGTCATGATCCTAGAGTCCTGGAATCAAGTCCCTCATCAGGCTCCCCACTCAGCGAGGAGTCTGTTTCTCCCTCAGCCCCTCCCTCTACTCTCTCTCAAATAAATAAAATCTTTAAACAAAAAAGGTTATAAGTTTTGTTGTAATAGGCAGTTAAATTACTAATAGTTCTTTCTCACTTAGATTAATTCTTTGTTGCAGAGAATCCAGTTAGTCCTGGGTCATGGCCCTTCCTTTATGATGTGTTTCTTATTCCCTAGGCATGGCCATTCTGGTGTCTCTACTAAATATCTGAAATATTCATCAATTGTCTCTTCACTCTAACTGGGCCAAAACAATAATATCTCCAAGACTTGTACTATTTTTGTGTGTCATTTTACCTCTCAGCCCTGCAACAGCTGATTTCCTATATGCCTCACAGCATGCCTTCCTGCTTATAAAAACCCAGCAACTGGCCCAGGACCCATGGTACTCCTACATGGAGAATCCTTGGCCACCCCTCTCTAACTAGTGTAACTTTCTTTTCTCCAACACCCTGCCCTAAAAATTTTAGCCAGTTCACTTGAAGTTCAGAGCTTTAAACTCTGCCTCCTCAGCTCAGTGAGACTTTAACACTTTGGCTCCACCATTCCTGTCCCACATAGGAAGCATACCTCAGCAAAGAAAGCCTGGATAAGTATCGAACTCAAAATGGTTATGTGCCACTTCTCAAGGATCACAGTTTTGCACTGTCATTCAGTGCTTGAAACAGTTGCCTCATATACTTTGTCCAGTTTTATATTTGTTTATGGTAGAAAGCATTTCTTCAGTCTAGGCCTAGGCTCTCCTAAGAGACATTTTGATGAGTAATACTTTCTCCACGTAATTACATATTTATGTAATTGGAAGACCCTTTATCATAGTGGTGTTTTTTTTTTAAAGATTTATTTATTTATTTGAGAGAGAGAGAAATAAAACACAAGTGGGAGGGTCAGAGGGAGAGGGAGAATCTCAACCAGACTCTGTGCCGAGCAAGGAGCCAACGTGGGGCTAGATCTCAGGACCCTGAGATTATGACCTGAGCTGACACCAAGAGTCAACACTTAACTCTTAACTGACTGCATTACCCAAGCACCCCAAATAGTGTTTTCTTAATGTGGAGATAAGAACAATGACATGGGGTTGAGTACCACTCTACTTATCAAGAAACATTTCATAATAAGATGCATAATATTAAAATAGTGCCAAAATGTTTGCTCTGCTCTGGTGGAATAATGATTATCCTTATTTTTAAAAGTGAAAAACAGAATAATTCCACATTATGTTGTAATACATGTCAACTAACAAAAAACAAGGCTGAGCACAGAATGCAATCACTTCTAATTCTAGCTCCCTACATCATCAGCCACTTAGTCCTCAATAGCTGTTTATTGTATTACAGGCTCAACTCACACGCAAGAATTTCTCAGATGTTTAAAATATTTAAATTAAAATTTAAAATACTTAAATTTAGATTAAATATTAAATAAAAAATCTGAAAATATAGGGAAATTATTGTAGAATGTGTGGTTTTGAAGAGTTTTCTAAAAACAGCAACAAAAGTAAAGCCATAAATGTCAAAGTCAATAGATTTCACTATATAATTTTCTAATTAAAAAGGATTTGTTGTCAAGTATACATGAAAATGTTCAATGACAAATGGTAACCTGGAAAAATTATTTGTAACATAGGCAAAAAGAAAACATATAACCTTAATATGTATTAAGTTATTACATAATATTAAAAATATACTTATAACCAGAAATAGAGTAATGAACTGCAAACAAAAAAGGGGAATTCAGAAACAGAAATATATATATCAAGAATATGAAAAAATACACACGCTCACTTGTAGCAAAAAAAATACCCATTGACACATAAAAAACCTTAAGTTTTTCACTTATGAATTTGAAAAAGATGATATAACGAAGATATTCTGTTTCCAAGAATGCTAAGAAATGAGTATTCTTATATATTGCCATTAAGTTGTAAATTAATGATTAGTAAATGTAGCAAAAGCTGTAAAAAAAATGTGCAAATTCTGTTACTTAGAAATTTTGCTTCTAGAAATCAGTCCTAGGTACATTACATCTATATATTTATAGATTATAGATATATAGATATATCCCTTTATCATAGTATTAATTATGATGGCAAAGTTTAGAAGCTACTAAATATCCAACAGTAGGTGTGAGTTAAATGGTTTATCATATATTTATATTATGCAACAATTACAAATTACAAATGCAACAATTACAAATACTACAGAATTCTATTTTATGTGATAGGGAAAAATGTCATGATGTATTTTAATTGGAAAAAGTTAAAATTATATAGACAAATCATGGTCAATCCTTTGGTCTCATCTGTGTCATATTCACCCATACAGGCCTAGCATACAGGTCTAGGGGTTGTTTCTAGACAGTGGAGAATATCTTATCATTTTGAGTGTCTTAATTTCTACAGTACTGAATATATATTACCATGAAAATGTTTTTTAAATTTTATACATACATACAGAATTCTATAAAATTGAAATCTGGACTGGTAATAAATCTTTTGGAAATATCTTTTAATATTTTAATATGTACACTGTACCTTCCAAACTAGTCTTCTTTGAGATGGAATCTTTTTAAAAATCTCTCTTCCGAGGGGTGGAGCAAGATGGCGGAGGAGTAGGAGACCTGGATTTCGTCTCCTCTCAGGAATTCAGCTGGATAGGGATCAAACCATCCTGAACACCTACAAACTCAACAGGAGATCGAAGAAAAGAAGAGCAACAACTCTCTCATC
>NW_028019157.1:0-11160 GCF_054177405.1 Leptonychotes weddellii
AGGGAGGGGCCTGGGGTTTTAGAAAAGCAGGTACACAAGGGAGTCATCAGCAAGTCTTATGGGAGTAGTCAGAAAGGAGGGAGATGGTTCTCTGTGTGTCTGTGTGTCTCTGACTCCGGGGCACCCACTCAGTTACCTTTCCCCACCCAGCTTCCTCTCTCTCCCACGATCTCCACTCCCCTGCAACTTCAGCTGGCCCCTGACCCCTCATGGCCATCCCAGCCCCTGAGCCTGCTCAGCCTCCTGCCATAGAGCCCGCCAGTTAACTGCAGGTTCGTCTGAATCTTTGAAGACACAAAAAACAGCCCCTGTTTTCAAGCCAGACCATGAGTCATCAACTGCAGCCGGCCTATGCCCTGCTTGGCCTCTGGCAGGCGGCCCACCCCAGCCCCTCAACTGGAGGTGGGGGGCTTCCATGATCTGCTTCTCACAGGGGCTGGGGCACGACAGTAGCCCTTGCAAGGGTCAGGAGCATGGCATCGAGCCTAAAGGAAATGAGAAGTGAATTAAAAAGACTTGGCATGTGTCATGGAACGCCATGCTGGGCGTACCGCTGGACCTCGGGGCGTGTGGACCCATTGCTCAGACTTTGCACAGCCTGGTCTTCTCACTCTCATGACGCCCTCTGCACACCACTGCCGTGACAGGCTACGGGCTGGATCTTGGGCCATCAGAGTTGGGGGAGGGACAGCCTGACCCAAGTCCAAATATCCTGGAGAAGTGGGCTCTGATCGGCATGTTCAGGTACCCACCCGACAATAATAATGTGCCCGTCTTTCCACTGAACAAAATGGCTTTCTGGTAACTGGGGAAGGGGACAGGTGGGGCACTGGAGGTAAAGGGACAGCAATGCTAGAATGAACGTCCTTACTGTACTTCTCTGCTGTTTCATGTTTACCTCTCTGCTCAGGCTCTTCTTTCCACCCTGACTGCCCATACCTCACCCACAACCCCTTCAGCAGGCTGGCTCTTCCCCTCCTTGGAGACTCCAGTTGGCGTCACCTCCAACTGGAAGCACCTCCTGTCCCTCCCCTCCCCCGCAGCACCCCTTCTTTCTTGCTTCCATCCCACCAGCTCCTCCCAGCTCTGAAGTTACTGGAAAGACTCAGCCTGTCTTACCCTGAGAGCCTGGGACATGGAAGTTTCTCTAACTGATTCCTGGATGAACCCAAGTTGAGGGCTTGGGTTCAGCACTGGGGTTGATTTTTCAGAAGTGGATCCCAGGACTGCCTTTCCCATGTTTCTCACATGACGCAAGGTAGCCAGAAGGTTAGCCTGAGTTTCCATTCGCACTTCACCACATGCTCGTTGGACAAGTCACCTAACCTCCTAGTTTCCTAACTCCCTCAGTTTCTTCATCTGTAAAATGGGAATACTGGTAGTACCTACTTCAAAGAGCTGTTGCGAGGGCCCAGTTAGATACTGCTTACCACAATTCCCGGGACAGTACGTGCTCATTATTTTATTTTTATTACTATTACTATCATCATATGCCCCTCCCCCCACAGAACTCAGTGCTGCCCCCAGTGGCTGTGCGGAGGATGCCGCTATCGAGCCCTTCGAGATCCATAAAACAATCATCACTCCATCAATAAAACAAAGGCTTAGACTTTAACCTCACTGGGATTCTGTAACAAAGGTACATATTTTAAATTTTTTGGAATTTGATAATAAAAAATATATCAAGCAGTCTAACACACTTTGGTGTATTTTTCCAGTCTTTTTTTCTTAAGAATGTTTTTTTTTTTTTTTAAAGATTTTATTTATTTATTTGACAGAGAGAGACACAGCGAGAGCAGGAACACAGCAGGGGGAGTGGGAGAGGGAGAAGCAGGCTTCCCGCGGAGCAGGGAGCCCGATGCAGGGCTGGATCCCAGGACCCTGGGATCATGACCTGAGCCGAAGGCAGACGCTTAACGACTGAGCCACCCAGGCGCCCTTTCTTAAGAATGTTAAATGTAGTTATAATCACACTGTACATACATATATGAATTCTATTGCCCGTCAGTAGCATTATATTATGCTTGCTGTGTTGTCATAGATAATGCTGAATACACCATTTCTCAACTTTTCAGGAAAGGACAAAGGATAATCTAAAAAGGTAAAACCTTTCATTTGTACAGATACAAAATGAACATGTTAAACATTGTATTTAACAGGTTATAAATCAGAGACCCAGGAAGATCACAACCAGTTTAAAGGAAAATGCAGGGGTGCCTGGTTGGCTCAGTCAGCAGAGCATGTGACTCGATCTCAGGGTCATGAGTTCAAGCCCCAGTTTGGGGTTGGAGCCTACTTGATTAAAAAACAAACTTGTGGGGTGCCTGGTTTGGACAAGTTGGTTAAGCGTGGGACTCTTGATCTCAGCTCAGGTCTCCATCTCAGGATTGTGAGTTCAAGCCCCACATTGGGCTCCACACTGGGCGGAGCCTACTTAAGACAATCTCAGGTAGGAATATACCAGATCCAGCTGGTCAGGCTACCCGCCATGACTGCCAGGAGGAAACATAGTTCACTTACAAAAGTGGGGTAGAAAGGGAATCCACTCTCTCAGGCAAAAAAAACCCCAAAAAACCAATGTGGATAATACCATCCCATTTGAGAGTAATAATAACATATGCTAAAGTGTATATAGAAAAATGTACAGGAATATATACCAAACTGGTAACAGTCTTTATCTCTGGAAGATAAAGCTATGAAGGATTTTCATTACCTTCCGGGCTTTTGCGCAACATTTGAATTATTTACCATGAACTTGTATTACTTTTATAATTTTTAAAATAAAAAAGGAAATGGCAGTTTCACATGCCACACGTTAAGCCTCTCTGGATGATTTCAGATATTCACTTAGCACTTTTCCTGAAAGAAGTACTCAAATACATACACCCAACTGCCTGAAACATAAATCAAAATCAAGAATTCAAGGAAATTGGGGCACCTGGGTGGCTCAGTCAGTTAAGCATCCGACTCTTGATTTTGGCTCCGGTCATGATCTCAGGGTCGTGAGATCGAGCCCTACCATGGGCTCCAGCGTGGAGCCTGCTTAAGATTCTCTCTCTCCCTCTCTCCCTCTGCCCACCCTCCCCCTGCCCGCTTGCACACGCTTTCTCTCTCTCTCTCAAAAAAAAAAGAAAGAATTTAAGGAACTGCAGTGTGGCTGATTGTATTTTTCAAAGATGACCACGCCAACATATATATATATATATGTATGTATGTATATGTATATATATATGTACCTGTGTGCATATGTGTGAGCATCCCACATGTTCATCTTACAGAGTGATATCGACACATTTCTGTTGAATTTAGGTGGATGTTTGTAATGGCCCCAACCACTGGATACAGCAGAAGTGACTGAATGATTTCTGAGGTTTGGTCATGAAAGGCAGTATGGCTTCCCCTTGGCTCGTGAGCTCTCTCTCTCTCTCTCAGGGTATGCTGGCCCTTGGAACTCAGCCCCTATATTGTGAGGAAGGCCAGACTACACGAGAGGCCATGTGTGGGAGTTCTGTCCAATAGCTCCAGCCAGGTCCCCAGCTGGGTGACATCACCAAGCATAGGTGAATAAGCCCTCAGATGATGAAGCCAAGCTAGAGACTCAAGCTTTTAAGTCTTCCTGCTGAGGCCTCAGACACTGCAGAGAAGAGACAAGCCTTCCTTGCTGTAATCTGTCTAAATTCCCAATGCACAGAAACTGCAAGAGATAGTAAGGGGTTGCTGTTTGAAGCCATTCAGTTTTGGGGTAATCTGTGCGGCCGTAGTAACTGGAACATGCGGTATATGTGGAGACCACTTAAATATACAGAATTCAACTTAAATAATTATAAGCAGTGTTAACATGTGAACATGAAATTCATAACCAATGTTGGAAAAAAGAAGACCTATGGGGGCACCTGGGTGGCTCGGTCGGTTGGTGCCTTCTACTCAAGTCATGATCCCGGGGTCCTGGGATGGAGCCCCACATCAGCCTCCCTACTCAGTGAGGAGCCTCCTTCTCCCTCTCCCACTCCCCCTGCTTGTGCACGTGCTTGCTTTCTCTCTCTGTATGTCAAATAAATGAATAAAATCTTTTTTTAAAAAAGAAGACCTATGTAGTCTTTGAGAAGAGAGATATGGTCATCTGAGCCTCTGAGGGAGAGGCATGCAAGCGGGGAAGCTCCTCACCTTATCTGGTAAGGGAGGCAGAAATGACGGATGTATCTGGAATCTGACAGAGAAATGTAGATTCAAAGAAATGTTTTACAATCTTGAAGGTGTCGAAGGATTAAAACAATAGGCTGTATGCTTTCCAAGTCACAGAAGATAAAAAACAAATAAATCATGGTGCGTATCACAGAAGGCAAAAAAACCCCAAAACAACAACAAAAAGAAACACAAAAAAGAGAAGACATAGGCCAAAATATGAAAACAAAGCCCAAACATGAAAAGAAGACACAACATGCCAGAATGAAAATACAAAGGTGTTATGCTCTCCTGATGGAAAGCCAAAGGCCCTCCAAGTGGATTAATACGAGTGACTGACTACAGTGCATCTGTACGATTGTGTGTGAAGTCCAGCTATCGGAAACTGTCCTGTTGGTGGCGCCCGCGCAGTAGACAACCTCGCCTTCCCGACCGCCCCTCGCCAGTCCCGCTCTGCTCCCGGCCTTCTAGGTGCGCAGTGCCCGGCTCCAGATGGACGTGAGCAGACGCATCTCATGGAAGGGCGCAGCGAGGACAGTGACAGCCTCCGAGAGCTGTCCCTGCGGGACAGGAGGTGCTGCCCCCCGGTCCGGCTGGAGCAACAGTGAGGGAGGGTCACGCCTTCCTCCTACAGGCTTTCTGTCCAGAGGTTCTGGGTCAGTTTGGAAGGCAGGGCACACACGGGCCACCGATCGTGCCACTCTGCCTGGCCTCACTGGCACGTCATTAGGGAAAATTCCTCCCAGACTCCTGCCAACAGTTTGGCACTTTTTCTGGAAGGTTCTCAGTTTGTTTTTTGTTTTTTTCTTTTCTTTTTCTGTGTCTTAATTAGCTTTTAAATTGGAAAGTTTGGAGATGGTATACCAAGGAAGGTTGGCCTAATTCCATCTACATCAACTCGAAAATCCTACTATCTGTCATTGGTAATAGCAGAAGCTTTTTTGGAGAAATGGGTGTGTTAACATCAGGTGCTATGCTACAAGCTAGGAGGACAATAAGGAAGAAAGCCTGGCCCCTTGTCCTGGGGAGGCGCTCAGGGTCTGGTGAGGGGGGGCTGGGGAGGCAAACAAGTAAACAACTAACTTTAATACAAAGCAGAAGAAAATAAGCGCTAAATATAGGAACTGGGTGGCAAGAAGAGGGGGAGGGAGCCATGAATGCTGATGGAGGAATGAGAGGAGGCTTTATGGCCAGTTTGCAGGGCCTCGCTCTGCACTGCAACAGTAAACTAGAGAGGGCAGAAACTACCCACACACCCGAAGTGCTGTCAGCCCGCAGAGCCTGGCCCATCCAGGGGTAGCCGAGCCACTCTGAGGGGAAGAAGCTGTGACCCTTGGCAGGGGTATGGGGAGAGGCCACATGAAACGGGTCACACTGGGTCCTAGGGAAAGCAGCGGCCCAGGATGAGGCATCATCACGTGGGAGCCCCCAGCTCCGGGGACAACCTCTGCGGTTACCTACAGTGAAATGTGGCTGACGATCGGAAGGGGTGAGCCGTGGGCATTTTCTCAGTCCCAAGTTGGGGAGGGGGCGGTTGAGTTCAGCCCCAGGAAATTTGGCTGGGTGGGTGGGTAGGTCGCAGCTAAAAGGGAAGAAAAAACTAGCATTTATTGAGTGCCTTCTAAGTGTCAGCATTACAGAACACTCTAATCTTTGTAACTCTGTATTTACTGAGCACCTACTGTGTGCCAAATAGTATTTCAGACATTGGAGATAGAGTGGTAAATAAAATGAAAATCCTGGGACGCCTGGGTGGCTTAGTTGGTTAAGCATCTGCCTTTTGCCCATGTCATGATCCCAGGGTCCTGGGATCGAGCCCTGCTTCAGGCTCCCTGCTCAGCAGGGAGTCTGCTTGTCCCTCTCCCTCTGCCCTCCCCGTTTGTTCTCTCTCTCGCACGTGCGCATGCATGCTCATGCTCTCTCTCAAATAAATAAATAAAATCTTTTTAAAAAAACTAAAAAAAGAAAATTCTGCTCCTCCTGCACAAATAAACTAATATTTGACATAATTTCAGTGATAAATACCTATCACCAGTATTAAGCACTAAAAAGAAAAATAAAGGGAAACAGAATGAAAGGAGGTGCTATGGTCAAAAAGTGGTCAGGGAAGACCTCCTGGAGGAGGTGACATTGAGCAGAGACCTGAATTAGTGAGAGAAAGAGCCTTAGGACATTTAATGGGGCTTCCCCTGTCTAAAGATGGAGAAACAACTCTCAGAGAGGGGCAGTGGCTTTCCCTAGATTACAAAAGTCCTAAGATTTCTCTAGGGGAGGATGTTCCTCCTGAGATTCCGGGCTCAGGTGTTGTACTCTGAGGCAGCGCCGCCTTCAGACCCTCTATTTACATACCGCTGTGGTCTCACAGACCCTTACCCCAACCCACTTGGTACCGGGTCAGCCCATGGGTTCCTTTCCTCATCTCTTTCCTTTTCTCCTTCTCCCCCCTCCCCTCCTTCTTCTCTCTCTCTCCCCCACCTCCTTCTCCTTCTTGTTTTTAGAGTTTTTTTGTCAATATACACTGAATGGTACCTAAACATAAAGGGTCAGGTGGATGAATAATTAGAGGGAGAACGCCTGAGTGGCCAGCACCCAAGCGAAGAAATAGGATGTTGCTGTCACCCCAGAAGCCCTGGTGTGTCCCTTCCCACTTCCCTGTCCTTTATAGCAATCCCTTCCTTGCTTTTCTTACCATTTCACCATCTACCTGTGTATCCCTAAACAATATAGTTTTGTCATCACAACTTTGAACTTTATATAAATGGTATGATTCTATACATGTCTTTTGTGCCTTGCTTCTCTCCCTCAGCATCAAGTTTACAGGTTCCTCCCTGTCACTGAGGGTGCTGGTCTGCAGGGACTGCTGTAACCAAGTACCACAGACACGTGACAGAAACAACAGGAACATAGCTTTTCACAGATCGGGAGGTTAGAAGTCCAAGGTCAAGCATTAGGAGGGTGGCCTCCTTCCGAAGGTCGTGACACAAGGATCTCTTCCAGGGCTCTTTCCTCAGCTTGTAGGTGGCTGCCTTCTTCCTGAGTCTTCACACTCTCTTCACATCCAGGGGTGGACGTGTCACTGTCTGAATTTCCTCTTTGTATAAGGACATCTTCATATTGGCTTAGGGCCCACCCATATGACTTCACCTATGTGAAGACCCCGTTTCCAAATATGGCCACACTCTGAAGTATGGGGGTTAGGACTTGTACATAAGAACTGGGGAGGGATACATTTCAGCCCATGACCCGGAATGTAACATAGTTCACTCATTTTCATAAGCATGATTTTCAGTCCTGCAAAGCATGAGGACAGCATGAAATATTGATCCAATCTCCCGAGGATCGGCACTTGACTGGGGCCATTACAGATAATGCTGCTTTGAACATTCTTTTGCCTGTAACTTGGTGCGCATGTACATGAGTTTCTGCAGGCTTTACAGCTAGCAATGGAACAACGGAGTCATAGAGGAAAGTTTGTCTTCAGCTTTAGAAGCTATGCAAACAGTTTTCCAAAGTGGTTGCACCAGTTTCTCCTCGATCCAGCCCCAGACTCTCCCATCTTCATCGCTCTACTTCCTCAGCCACACTTGGTATCCTCAGACTTGTCTGCGTTAACTGGGCGGTGGTCTATTTTGCATTTCCCTGATGACTAGGGGGATTGCGTATGCTTCTGCATGGGGCATCTGAAGCTCCCATTTTGTGAAATGCCCATCCAAGTTTTACTGGTTTTAACTTATCTTTTTAATCTCTTAATCTCTTCACTTTCTACGACGCTCATGGCAATTTTATTTTAAAGGCACAGTTACCACTTTCTTGCCACTGGACTTTGGTTCGTCCTATCTGAGTCACCCCACAAATTTGTAATAACTTGACTCTAGGAGAGCAAGGCTGGGAACTTCATCCCTTCCTTCTCAGAAGTCTCTGGGCTCTTCATGCAAACATTCCCACTCTCCCCTCCAACTTCCCCCCTCCACCTGTGGACAGAGCTTCACCCCCAATTGCAGGTTCTCTTCCTACTTGATCTGTTGCTCTGCTGTGCACACAAGGTTATGATAATTGAATGAGATGATGTGCAGATGTCCAACATGGTCCCTGGAATCCTGCATGCTCTTAGAAAATGTTACTTCCTTTCCCTCTTCTTGATGCTTTGCAGGAAAGGAAGTAGAGTAACAATTACTGACTGCTACCTGAGTGCCGAGAGGTATGCCAAGGACCACTCACTGCCCGTTCATTATCATTCTCTTCTTTCTTAGTTACAAATCTTATTTAGGGCAGTAATATGCATCCTTTGCTTTTCCTGCCTTTCTCTTTCCTGATGCCTGGAACTTGGAGCTCCAGCAGCCATTTTGGACCATGAGTTGTTGCCCTAAATGGTAAAAGAGCCAGCTCTGGAGCCATCCAAACAGACCTTGAAAGACAACTTGTCTCATGCGACAGAGAAATTAACCTCTGTCACCTTAAAGCAATAGTGATTTGGTTTTCTATTATATGAGGCAGAACCTAAGTCTGATACTTAGGAAAAGCACATTTTTTTTTTTTTGCTTGAGCTAAATTTTCCTGCTTAAAATTATTTTTGCTGGTAAGTAAATGATAGTATCTTTAAGTCTCTCCACTCAAATTTATATTTTTCAAACAGCCCATTGGGTCAGTATTTTCACACTGATATGAGTAATTGAGACATGGCATCTCAAATAGCCAAGAAATTAGTATTCCCTATGATAAAAAGTATTCCTTACTCTTTAAAAGAAGTTGTCTTGGGGCACCTGGGTGGCTTAGCTGGTTAAGTGTCTGCCTTCTGCTCAGGTTATGATCCCGGGGTCCTGGGATTGAGCCCCGTGGTGGGTTCCCTGCTCAGCAGGGAGCCTGCTTCTCCCTCTCCCTCTGCTCCCCTGCTGCTGCGCTCTTGATTGCTCTCTCTCTACCTCAAATAAATAAATACAATCTTAAAAAAAATAGGAAGTGGTGTACACATGCGTATGCACACCCATACACACACACTAATGAGGCAGCCATGTGTGATGTAAGGGTGAACACTATGGATTCTGATTGTAAGGCCTTGGATGATTCACTTGATCTTTCTGAGCCCGTTTCCTCATCTGAGCATGGCGGCCTATAACACGCCTGTATTATAGGCCATTTTGAGGACAAAATGAGAGAAATGGATATAAAATGCCCACCAGAAACGAAGCGCTCAGTAAATGGTAAAGAAGGTGGGTGTGTTTTAATTTTTTTTTTAAGATTTTATTTATTTATTTATTTATTTGACACAGAGAGAGAGACAGCAAGGGAGGGAACACAAGCAGGGGGAGTGGGAGAGGGAGAAGCAGGCTTCCCGCTGAGCAGGGAGCCCGATACGGGGCTCGATCCCAGGACTCTGGGATCATGACCTGAGCCCAAGGCAGACACTTAACCATCTGAGCCACCCAGACACCCCGTGTTTTAATTTTTTGACAATAGGCTAATTTGGGGCAAAGAAAACTGATCTGTCCCTTAGGCAGAAGACCTTACTCCTTACTCCAGTCACTTGAGTCACCCTCCAGCCAGGCTCGCGGGGGAGAGGCCACCGACGCCCTGACCCCGAGGCCCTGGCCTGGGGTGGGTGCTGGGGGCCCCCCACCTCCCCAAAGGCAGCAACATTCGGCAGCAGTGAAGCCCGGAAGAGCTGGGTGTAAGTACAGACTCAGTTTCAGTTTTTATTTAAAGATCCTAATTTCTGGACGTTTATTTGGGGGATTACAGTGGTGGCTTAAGCTCCTTTAAGACATTCTAAGTTGAAGTCTTTCCCTCACTTGGCTGCTGAAGTTTAATTCAGTCTATTTCATATGGCACCGACTATAATAGTTTCATAATTTCTAGTATATTAAGCACTTAATATGTTGTGTCATTTGAAATCACATATTAAATTCAGCAAAGCACATTTTAATGAGAGTTAAGTGGTGTGAAAATATTAATACAATGTGATGGTTCATCTTGGTGCTCATACTTTGTAGGTCTGTTCCCGATGCACAGATGCCTCGCTCACCAGGTAAGGGAAGCATTTAACTACCTGAGGCTGGGATGGGTGTCTGGCGAGACAGCAGTCATACCTTTTGCCATCTAGCACTTTACAGTGGGATTTCCCGTTGGGCCTCAAGACCCTATAAAGCAAGTAGGGAAATCCTTACTTCCATCTTGAGAGGAGGAAACCGAGGCTCACTGCTGGCCCTCGTCAGTATGGCCCTTCTTGGCTCAGAGAAGGTACACCTCCCTGTGCTGTCAGTATGACTTGGGCTGGGGCAGGGGGGTGGGGGGTGGGGTGGGGTCTGGACTCAAGGGAGGGCAGCCAGCATCCGGAGGACTTGTGACTTCTCCTCCCATCTGCAACCCCACATAGAGAAACTGACAGAACCAGGAAGTTGGCAGCCTTCATACTTGGACTTGGAGATTCTTCTTGCACCCTCTTTCCTAGTGTCCCTTCCACACCCTCAACCTAAGCACCCTGTGATCTTAGGCTACCCTGGGAATGCCAGAGAAGAGGGTCTTGAACTAAATCACAATGAACCCTTCAGACAGCAACAGCTCAGAATAAGGATGCTTCAAAGGCAGGAGTTAAGGCACAGAGAGAGAGAGCCTCCCAGAGCCTCCAATGAGACTCCTTTATTCCATCTGGGTGCTAAGTTAGCCCTTGGAGCCAGAGAGATTTGGGAGCAAATTCCAGTGTCACTGACTCGCTGTGACACTTTCCTCTCCAGGCCTAGGTTTTCCCCATCAGCAAAAGAGGAGCAACACTCCCTTGTGCTTATCTCTGCGACATGAGAAGGAAACAGAACATCAGAAGAAAGGGCAAGGGTTCACGCTAAGCTGAGTGAACAGGAGTGAGTGAGTCAACATGCTGTTTCCCCTCCCAGAGACACAGCTGCAACCAGGGCTTGCTACTATCAGACCCAAAGCACTGAAGCCCTCTGAGTGAAAACAGTCCTCATCACAGCTGAGAAAAGGAGG
>NW_028019158.1:0-695 GCF_054177405.1 Leptonychotes weddellii
TCGGCTCAGGTCATGATCCTGGAGTCCCGGGATCGAGTCCCGCATCGGGCTCCCTGCTCGGCGGGGAGCCTGCTTCTCCCTCTGACCCTCCCCCCTCTCATGTGCTCTCTCTCTCTCATTCTCTCTCTCAAATAAATAAATAAAATCTTTAAAAAAAAAAATAAAATCCACGTCTAGATTTCTTGTTATTTTAGGTAATTAAACAAAACATTTTACCAAAATGACTTATATATTATTTTTATTTGAGCACTTGGTCCTATGTAATTTTATGTATGATTTTGCTTTGGAAGCACTATTTTGATTAAGTCTGAAGTAGCTGCAATTACTGGGATATAACTAAATTTTTAATATTTCAGTATTAAAATATAAACATTGATTTTAAAGTAGTTTAAGGATTTATTTCTTTCCTGCATTAAAAAAATCAATTTATGATTTTAATTGATTTATCCTGTAATAGTATCTGAAAAAAAAATGGCTCCTTCTGGTGTTAAAGGACAAAGAAGCTACATGCTTGTTTCATTTATTGAAATTACTTTTACAGCATTAACTTAAAGATATATTTCATAATTTTTTTATTTTATGTTTAATGAAAATAACAGGAAAGTTATCTCTTTATAGTAATCGAAGTACTTACTCTAACAGTTACTTTTCCAACTCATTTCCCTGTTCAAAGAGAAAAATCAAGTGCAGAAATA
>NW_028019159.1:0-695 GCF_054177405.1 Leptonychotes weddellii
GTGGCTCAGTCAGTTGTGGGTCTGCCTTTGAAATGGGTCATGATCTCAGGGTCCTGGGATGGAGCCCCATATTGGGCTCTCTGCTCAGTGAAGAGTCTGCTTCTCCCTCTCCCTCTGTACTCTCTCTCTCTCAAGTAAATAAATAAAATATTTTAAAAATAAACTATGAGTTAAGAGAGCCTCTAGGTTGGTGAACATGTCCATGTGCCAAGAGGGTATATACCCTAACTTCATGAGACAGAAGCTCCTGTGCTCAAGACTCTTCCAGATCTCATCCTAGGTACCTCTTCCTTTGCCTGTTACTGGTACTAAACCAGTAATAGTGTGTAAGTAAAGTATTTCTTTGGGTTCTGTGAACCATTACATAAAATGATCAAATCTGAGGAGGGGCCATAGGAACTCCCAATTTGCAGCCAACTTGGAAGGAGGTATGTATATCTTGGGGACCCACTGCTTGTGATTGACATCTGAAGGTGGGGGCAGCCTTGGGGGACTGAGCCCTTAGCCTGTGGGTCTATGCTAACTCTGGGTAAGTAGTGTCAGAATTGAATTAAACTGTGGGTCACCCAGTTGACGTGCATGGAGCACTGAAGAATTGCTTGGTGTGGAAAACCTTCACACTTGGTATCAGAAGTGGTATGACTCTAGAAACTATTTTCCTTTAGCCAGGAATCTTTCAACTCTTCATCTGGGTA
>NW_028019160.1:0-695 GCF_054177405.1 Leptonychotes weddellii
TTTCCATGTTTATTTGTTACATCACATCCAAGGTTTTTAGTTGAGAGAGTGAGAAATGGAAACGATGGTGCCATTTCATCTTATATCACTTCTTGGATTTTATTATTTTTATTATTTTTTAAAAGATTTTATTTATTTATTTGAGAGAGAGAGGGAGGGAGAGCATAGAGGAAGAGTGAGAGGGAGAAGCTGACTCCCCACTGAGCAGAAAGCCCGATGTGGGGCTCAATCCCAGGACCCTGAGATCATGAACTGAGCCAAAGGCAGACACTTAACTGACTGAGCCACCCAGGAGCTTGCCTCTTGGATTTTAAAAAAGTGCCTCAAACTTTACAGGTCTAAACTGGAATTTTGGGGATTAACCTTCTTCCCATCTTTCACTGTGCTCTTCTTCATGCCCTTCCTACCTCCAGGCCTTTGCATAAATTGAGCACATGCCCAGGTCTCAGCTCAAATGCCAACATTCTCACTTTTTTTTTTTAATTTTATATTATGTTGTTAGTCACCATACATTACATCATTAGTTTTTGACGTAGTGTTCCATGATTCATTGTCTGCATATAACACCCAGTGCTCCATTCAATACATGCCCTCCTTAATACTCATCACTGGGCTAACACATCCCCCCTGTCCCTCTTCCCTCTAAAACCCTCAGTTTGTTTCTCAGAGTCCATAGACTCTCATGGTTCATCTCC
>NW_028019161.1:0-695 GCF_054177405.1 Leptonychotes weddellii
CTGTGTCTTACTTGGTGTGTGACCTTCATTCTAAGGGACTGTCTCTATAAATGAGGATAATGCTCTACTTCGTAGGTTTATATTGAGGATTAAATGATGCAACATGTTAAAGTGCATAGGTCATTCCAGACCATAGTGGATGCTTTAATTCCAGCTACTATTATTGTTTATTATGATTAGAAAAAAAATCTTATCTGACCGTCTGTAAATAGAAAGTTCAACTGAACTCTGAGAAATCTTTAAATTTATCAGAAAAATTTTTATCAGCTGAAAACATGGAGTAGTTGTTTGATGTTTTGACTTGATCCAAATCCTGAATAATTTTCAAAACTAATTTATAATATCTAAGCTGTTCAGTGACTTCCATCCTTTAAATTTTCTAAATACCTTTATTGAGGTATCATTGACACACAGTAAATTGTGCATATTTACATTGTAAATAAGTTTTTTTTTAAAGATTTTATTTATTTATTTGAGAGAGAGAATGAGAGAGAGAGAGCACATGAGAGGTGGGAGGGTCAGAGGGATAAGTAGTCTCCCTGCTGAGCAGGGAGCCCAATGCAGGACTCGATCCTGGGACTCTAGGATCATGACCTGAGCCGAAGGCAGTCGCCCAACCAACTGAGCCACCCAGGCGCCCAACATATTTACATTATACAATTTGGTAAGCTTTGACATATATATTTATACTTAAA
>NW_028019162.1:0-695 GCF_054177405.1 Leptonychotes weddellii
TATTTGATTTTTTCCCCTCTGATTCTTATATTTTAAGTGAAGCCTTCTATGGACCCAGTAACTGTTTTCATTTTTTTTTTAAAGATTTTATTTATTTATTTGACAGAGAGAGAGCACAAGTAGGCAGAGTGGTAGACAGAAGGAGAAGGAGAAGCAGACTCCCCACCGAGCAGGGAGCCCGATGTGGGGTTCGATCCCAGAACTCTAGGATCATGACCTGAGCCGAAGGCAGACGCTTAACGACTGAGCCACCCAGGCACCCCTGTTTTCATTTTTATAGGCATCTTGTTAAGCATTATAATATGATTGCTATGTTGCTTACACTCTTTGAAGTACTATTTTTTGCAGGTGAAATTAGTGTTTTCAAAAAGCTTTTTCCAACAGCAATTGCTGTAAATTAGTAGTAGTAGTTGATTTATTCAGAGGAGATACAAAAGATATTCTCTACCAGTACCTTACAGTAGTTACAAGAAACACATTTTATATTGTAAGGAAAAAATATAGAAATTATTACAAAAAATAAAGTGTCTATGGCTAAAAGATGGACTGATGCCTCTTGGAAAAGAGATCATTATTTTCATTTGTCTATATCAAAAATTCACACATGATTTTTTTATTCAAGTATAATTAACATACAGTTAGATTAGTTTCAGTTATACAATATAATGATTCAATAATTCTATCCATTTCTCAGT
>NW_028019163.1:0-695 GCF_054177405.1 Leptonychotes weddellii
GCATGACGTTCACCAGCCCTGTGCATTGGAGGCCTCAGCTCCCAGCTGCTCTTATCTGGGTGGACAGATTCATCCTCCCCAAAGAACCGGTGGTTCTCCTGTCTCTCCCATGCAAAAGTCCTGACCTTTGAAGCCAGCCTCCATCATCCAGCACAGCATCTTCTTTTTTCTTTGTAAATATAAATATTGGGGGTTTTTTCGGATTAGTTTAAACATTCAAAACTCTGTCAGGCAGTTCTCCTGGGAGCCTGGGGCATGATTGGTTTATTGGGTCTCATTCCAGAAATATTCTGTGCGTCTGTAAACAAATGCACACACACATACACACACACAAACACACATTTTCTCCTTTTTCTACATAAATCATAGCACACTGGGCACGCTGGTGTGTGCCTTATACCGTTCTTGAGCTTGTTCTATTTGGTATACAAAGGTTTTTTTCATTCTTTTTGAAGGCTGCTGAGTGTTCCATTGTGCAGATATAATTGCTTTGACTGGTCCTCTCTGGATGAACCTTTAGGAGGTATCTTATCTTTTCTGTAACCAGCAAGGCTCCAGGAAACAACCTCGTACATTCATCATTTTGTTCCTGTGTGTTATTTATAGGACAGATTCCAAAAAGTGAAATTACTGGATCAAACAATATGTGTATTTAATGTTTTGACTGATATTGTCAAAATAATACAGCAGTTGAC
>NW_028019164.1:0-695 GCF_054177405.1 Leptonychotes weddellii
GGTAATATGTAAACAAAAATATTTTAATATATATTTGGCCTAAAAAGAAAGAAGGTAAAATTTCTAGATGCCAGAAATGAAGAAGATCTTAAAGTCAGAGAGGAAAATTCCTGAGTGATGCCATGGTAGCCCAGGCAGGAACTGAATTTCCAGGCCTAGGGCAGCAGTACTTGAGAAGAAGTGGGGTTCATGATGTCAGGCACATTTGAAAAAGCAATATGTAGTTAAGACTTCTGCAAAAGTCCACAACTGATGATGGTTTCTCACTGAGTAAAAGGAAAATTAAAATATATCCATCCATTAACTCAAGAAGAGACAAAGAGCTTGATTTATTCCTGGAAATATAAGTTGGGAAAAAATATTCATTGGAAAATGGAAGCCCCCATTTCATAGATTTAGCCAAATGGGGAGAAAAACCTGGCATAAATATTGGTCCCAGAGTGAAGATATGCTGGGATCCTGACTTAAGCAAAAAGAAAAAAAAAATTTCTAAGATTTTTTTGCCCAGTGCTCACGCACATGCAGGCACACACACACACACACACACACACAAACATATCTCAGCTAACTAAAAAGGCACACACAACACGTATACAATGGGATATCACGCAGCCATCAAAAAACCCGATATCTTGCCATTTGCAATGACGTGGATGGAACTGGAGGGTATTATGTTAAGAGAAATAAGTCAGTCA
>NW_028019165.1:0-695 GCF_054177405.1 Leptonychotes weddellii
AAGTTTTGTTGTTATTAAGAATGATGTTTTTCATAACTGCCTTTTCTGAGTGTTCATGGCTAGTATACAAGAGAGGAGTTGATGTTTTCAATGTCTGTGTTGTATTTGGCCCTCTTGCTGCACTCAGTTATTACTTCTAGTAGCTGATACTCAGATTGCCAAATGTCTCTTTCTTTCCAATGAGTTTTACATTTCATGTCTTTCTCTTGTCATATTGCATTGGCTGGGACCTCTAATACAAAGTTGAATGAGAGTGATACAATTCTCTATTTTTACCTTTATATTGTCTCTTTTACAGGATTAAATACTTTCAGCAAGTATTCAGTTGACATCAAAACCAATGAAACATTGGAGGAGAAAGGAACACTGAAGCATAAACTACAGAATAGTATTTTAGTTGTTTACTTATTTTGGGGTTTCTCTCTCTCTCTCTTTTTTTAAGTAGGCACCATGCCCAGCATGGAGCCCAATGTGGGACTTGAACTCATAACCTCTGAGATCAAAACCTGAGCTGAAATCGAGAGTCAGATGCTTAATGGACTGAGCCAGTCAGGCACCCTTGGGTTTTGTTTCTGTTTTAGACTCTGTCATTGAGGTGAGTTTTCTTTTCTTTTCTTTTCTTTTTAAAGAGAGAGAGTGAGCTGGGCGCCTGGGTGGCTCAGTTGGTTAAGCGACTGCCTTCGGCTCAGGTCATG
>NW_028019166.1:0-695 GCF_054177405.1 Leptonychotes weddellii
ACAGAGACGCCCAGTACAGCATTCCCACCAGAGAAATGGCTGGTCCAAATTGCCGGTTTCTATTCGAAAGGTTCTTTCTAAAGGATATGGTGGCAATCTTTGAAGTCTCGTGGCCTCTCCATGTACTTGGCCTTCCCAGTATTTGGAAGCTCATCACCAGTGAGTGTTCCAAGAGGCTCAGGACGAAGCAGGAAGGTTTAGTCTTGGATCTCAGAGGTCCCTTCTGTGCGTTCTGTTGTGCAGCGAATTACCAAGGCCAGCCTGCTGCAAAGGTGAGGGAAACGGACTCCCCCTTTCAGTGTGGGGGTGGCACACATTTACACATTTATGGGGAAGAAAGGGATCAATGGCCATCTTTGGAGATCATCAACCACATCCCACCAGTCTCTGCACTGCACAGAAACCAAGATGGATAGTCTCATGAATGATCTCAATTTTACATCATATCTAATCAGATTGTTTGCAAAAGAAAGACCTTGCCCCGGCTGTAGCTATAGAGAAGAGGGAACATCGCTTTCATTGGTTTCTGAGATTCTTCTGTTCATTATGAACCCTTCAAATTTTGAGGGTGACAAAGATACAAAAGTAGGGATCTGAAAGGGTACGTGCACCCCGATGTTTATAGCAGCAATGTCCACAATAGCCAAACTGTGGAAAGAGCCAAGATGTCCATCGACAGATGAATGGATAAAGAA
>NW_028019167.1:0-695 GCF_054177405.1 Leptonychotes weddellii
AGGGTTAAGGAGTAGGCTGCAACATGGGGGTTGGATGGACTGCGTGCAGGCTGGGTTCTATTGACTTGGAACAGTGCCGCATCAATAGAACCCAGCCTGCTGAGCAGTAGGAGCTGGGCAGGGCTTCTGGAGGGAGCCATGGAAGGCTGGAAAGGGCAGAGGGGCATGGGCCACCTGAGTTAGGGTCTAGGAGGGGCCTCAACTGGGCCAGGTGTGTGCGAAGAGTGCTCCGGGGCCCCTGGGCACTGACAGCCCGTGTGGGGCACAGTGGGGTCCTCCCGGATCCTACAGCCTGCTGGGGCCCCAGAGCAGCAGGCCACCGGAAGCGGTGAGCAGTGCAAGGGTGACAGCAGCTGGCTGCAGGGCGTGGGCCCCGTTGGCGTTGCACAGGTCAGTGGAGCAACACGTGATGTTCTTCTTGCCCATGGAGTAGCTCTGCGAGTCCTCCACACAGTGTGAGCTGCAGCCCTTGCTAATGATCGTCATGTTGCCAACAGCACCTGGGGGTTGGGACGCTCAGCTGGGGCTGGGTCCTGGATACTCACCCACTGGCCTTGTCCCTGCTCCCATGACCCTCTTCCTGTGCCCTAACTAGCACTCTATAGTCACCCTGGGTGACGACCTCAAGACTGCAGTGTCAGGGCAAGTGCAGGGGCTCATCCACATCCATCCACATGCCCAAGGCAGCCAGATCT
>NW_028019168.1:0-11160 GCF_054177405.1 Leptonychotes weddellii
AAAAAGAAAAACCCAGAAATTGTTTCAGCCTAGAATTCTAAAGTCTTATTTAAGAGTGAGTACTGACGGGGTGCCCGGGTGGCTCAGTCGTTAGGCGTCTGCCTTCGGCTGGGGTCATGGTCCCAGGGTCTTGGGATCGAGCCCCACGTTGGGCTCTCTGCTTGGCGGGAAGCCTGCTTCTCCCTCTCCCACTCCCCCTCCTTGTGTTCCCTCTCTTGCTGTCTCTCTCTCTCTGTCAAATGAATAAATAAAATCTTAAAAAAAAAAAAAAAGAGTGAGTACTGACCATTCATAGAAGACTGTTTTTCAGAAAGAAGAAACTCAAAAGGAAGGGAAAGCTGTAAGAAGAACATAAGGCAAATGAATTAGTAAACTTGCAAAATATGGGAGGTAGGTATCACAGTTAAGGCACTTAGGGTCCTGCGTTTTTCTGAAGGACACAAATACTAACTTTAAACTTTATGTCAAATATATATGTTAAAAATGGAAGGTACCCACAAAAAGAATAGTGATAAAAGGTGTAACATCCATACCAGTAGAGAAATAAAAAAATGGAAACCCAAATCACTGTATTTTTGGCAAAAGTCTAAAAACATTGAGAAAAAGAGCACATACCAACTCTAGGTTATTGGTTATTTCCTAGAAGGAAGGGAAAGGAATGACATGTAGTGAGGTGGGAGGGAAATTCATCAAACATATTTGCAACATTTTATTTATTTAAAAAAATCTGAAGCAAATCATGCCAAATGTTAACATATTGAGTCTGGAGAGTGTGTATTTTGGTGTCTGCAACATTAATTTTTTTTTTTTTTACTTTTCGCATGCTTCCACTTTTCACAATTAAAAATTCTAATAACTAAGAGTAAATCCAAATGGCTAATATTATTACAACAATGTTAAAATTCACTACTAGTCAGAAAAATACAAATTCAACTAATGATGAGATATTAAATTGAGACCACCCATCAGATAGGCAAAATTTTTAGAGCTCTGGTAAGAACTGCTGAAAGAAATGCATGGAAAAAGATAGTCTTTTCTAGTGGAAGTATTATGACTTTATTGGAAATTAAAATAAAGATAACCTCCTTTAGCAATTTTAGTTCTGATCTATCCTCATCAAAATAAAGGATATTTATTTCTTATATTTATGTTAGTATGAGTAAAATATGGAAACAAAACAAATAACCATCCTTATGGTATGATTAACTAAGTTGTATATTCACATTATTATGCAATACATTAAAAAATTGAATTAAAGGTATATCAACTGAATGTTTTTCATAAAGAATTGTTGTGTGGGAAGGAACAAAATATAGGGAAAAATGTATATAGTATGATCCCGTTTTGTAAAAAAAATCAAAAGATTCCTTGTGTGTGCACATATATGCATATATCCATATATGCTTTATATGATTACATGAAGCTAGGAAAAAAGAATACAAAGTGTGATAACCTTGGGCTTCTTTGGTGTGAGTGAAGATAATCTGGATGCAGATGGACAGAGAAGGGTGAAGGAAAGACAACCAAAATAAAGAAAGAAAGAGAGAGAGAGAAAGAAAGAAAGAGAAAGAAAGCGAGCAAAAACCCCTTAAAAGTAGCCAGTGAGGCTTAGTTGGAAGAACATGAGACTTCTTGGTCTCGGAGTCATGAATTCGAGCCCCACATTGGGTAGAGATTACTTAAATAAGTAAGTAAATAAATAAATAAGCTTAAAAAAAATAGCCAGTGTGCACGATAATCACATTTATGTAAAAAAATATATTCATACATACAGAATTCATACATACAATTATAAAGTTAAAAGCAAAGAACTAAATGATGAAAGGATTAAAACAGTCTTTACATAACTTGTTTGGCAGGTATTTTTCTTCTTGTACTTCAGTGATCACTATGAACTGACTTTTTATTTTTAGTCTCTTATCTTGTCACCTTATGCTTCATGTTAGAGCCACTCAACAGTTCTCTTCTCCCACTCTGAGCACTGTTGCTCTTTTATCTGAAATATCTTCCTTACCAAGTTGAATCAATATACCTATTTACATGGGAATGAACTGAATTAAATTAATAAAATTTGCAATGTAGTTGAGAAACTGAATTTAGAGATGCAATTGAGACCAAAGTCAACAATGAAGCCACCAAAAAGGAATAGGTCATGTGATTTGTGGCCAATGGAAGAAGTCTTGGGGCTAGTGAGAAGTACAGTCAGATAAATTGGGTGAGATTGATTATAAAGTGTCTGGAAAGGAGTGTTTACCAGAGAGTTGTTTTTTGTTTTCAAGCAGTGGAACAATAGCATCAAAAGAAGAATTTCAGGAAGACTTGTCATCAGTGGTATTCAAGACAGGGAAGAAACTGAGTAGTGTTGGTAATTCAGATACTGACTAATGAAAAACTGGCATAGAGGAAGGAGAGGAAGGACAATGTGAGTGGCAGTAAAGGGATAACTGGTGAGACTCTATGATTGTCTGGATATCATGCATGGAGGTCAGGAACAAGTTCAACATGACTTTATTTGACTTGAGTAAATAGGAAGATGTTGGTGTCACTGGTTTAGAATGCTTAGGTATGTAAATACAAATGCACACTGGTTAATTATAAGTAACACAGTTATTGTGTGTGTGACATTGATATTGATAATTCAATTCACACTCACAGAACTATCTTTGATCTCTCTAAGCAGAGGCGGGTAGTGTGGACTATATACTAGGTTCCTACGTTCACATGCTGATTTCATATAATCAAATGATATGCTTTCATGCTTTATTCTAGTTCACATTGATCTCTGCCCTATGTGAGTCTAATTTTTGTACTACAGCTGAAGTACTAATCAGGGTCATTTAAAAATCCTTCTTTTCTTCAAGATTGTGCAAAGATCAGTTTTCAAAGGCAGGATTTTCTATCAAAGCATCATGAATTTCATGAATTGTACTTCCATGCTCCAGTTATTTATTTTCCTACTAGTTGCTGTACTAATTTACACATATTCAGAAATACTGGCAAGGGGTTTCCTTCAATGTGGAACTGTTTTGTTAGTTCAAATGTTATTTTCTATAGGAGTGGGAGGGTTTTATACCCATGCCTGGTTAAGTGCTGTCTGGAATGCTCTGTGCTAATAATTAGGAACTCTTTCTTTATGGTACAGTCCTTTCAGATGTCCTCCTGGCTGTGGTAGCAGAAATAAAAGGTTATTCAGTTAGTGTTTTGCTCAGAGCTTTCTGTAAATGATTTAATTTTCACCTAAATGTGGTTTACATCTATCTAGTGGAAATTTATGTAATTTATACAGGAATATGAGCAATGTTGATGGCCTACCTAACAGTGTAGACCAGAAATCCATCTGGAGGTAGAATTAACCCTAATTGCTCTTACTGTTGGATCCTCTTCTTTTTACCATGGAGAGGCAGCTTTCAGTTGAAATACAATCTGGGGGAAATTCTATGAATAAAATTATAAAGCTCAAATAATATTTGCAGAAGTGGGTGCCTCATCTGGACATTTTACAACTTCTGGAGAAGTCTTTTTTCCACTTGAGCTTCCTTTATGGAGAAAGAGTAGTTATTTCTACTGACACACGCCTTTATGATCTAATAAATACTTAAAGCTGGAACCCTTAGGAAGAGATAATTTAAGGGAAAAATTGCAGAATTTAGCCTTATGATAAAATATTTTTTTTTTAGGGGCGCCTGGGTGGCTCAGTTGGTTAAGCGACTGCCTTCGGCTCAGGTCATGATCCTGGAGTCCCGGGATCGAGTCCCGCATCGGGCTCCCTGCTCGGCAGGGAGTCTGCTTCTCCCTCTGACCCTCCTCCCTCTCATGCTTTCTGTATCTCATTCTCTCTGTCTCAAATAAATAAATAAAAAATCTTTAAAAAAAAATATTTTTTTTAAAAAAAATAAAAGATTGATATTTACTCCAGCCCTGAACAGTCATGCAACAGGTACTTTTACCCTTCCAGGTGTTGAGTTGGGTTATTCCTTTCAAATGCAGGGATGGATGTCCACATAATCAAAATGTGTAACTTGGGACCAGAGGGCCAATTTTTTCCCCCCTGAATCATGCATTAGAGGTAGAACACTCACACTCTGTGTATAAACATTTTGTCTCTACATGAATGCTTAGGTCTGTCTGATTAAAGTGAGGTGACCATGTGAGGTCATAAACAAGATGATGTCCAGCATAGACTTCTGTTTTCTAGGTTTTTCATTCTGTATGCCCTCCCTTAGATCTATGATTCTTGTAGTTTATCTTGAGAGGCTTCTAGGTAGCCTAGAGATTGGTGTCAGGTAGCATTTATATTTTTTATAATATAACATTTGATGCTACTATTCTGAATTGGAGATTTACTTCTGATATTTAATGAAATCTAAACATCTTATTTGAGTCATGTCAAAGATAGCACTCTACATTTTATTGGGATTTTTCTCACAGTATAGGATAACCAGCAGGTTTTTAATCCTGCTGTGGTCCACAGGCTTAATGACCAGAATTCCTGAGCCAGACTAAGATGCACCTTTTCTGGCATCTAAATTTAAAAGTTAGTTTTAGTTTTCATAGGCTTATTGACTAATGTACATAGTAATTTCTAAGATATCTCAGTATTCTGAGATATTTTGAAAATCATAGTATGTGCTTTGGACAAAAATTGAAGGCATTATGGAGAGCTATCCCACCTATTCTTATCCATTCCACAATGCCCAACATAGATACAAACAAAGAGAAGATAATTTTACTTCCAAGAGTTCTCCCTATAAATATTATTCACTCTTTGGCTCCCCTGTAGCAACACTGCTGTGTCACCCACATCACTTTATCATGTCCTAAGGACCCTAGCCAACTTCAGAGAAAGTTAATTCCCAGTTTCTACCACAATAGATATGTCTAGGCAACGTCAAAGCAAATTGATTAAAAAGTTAAAAACTTCAGTCAACTGAATAAGTCTTTTTGAAATCCAGGGCTTTGCTGCATCTGTTCCTTTCACCTTCCTTCTCTCCACCTCATTTAACTGGTAGGTATGGCCATTAAGGAGAATGTTTAAGTTTCAAATCTAACAAAGCCTATCTCTTTTAATTAGGGGCTACAAAAATAGTGATTCAAAGGGGCACATGCACCCCAATGTTTATAGCAGGAATGTCTACAATAACCAAAATATGGACAGAGCCCAGATGTCCATCAACAGATGAATGGTTAAAGAGGAATATATATATATATAATGGAATATTACTCAACCATCAAAAAGAATGAAATCTTGCCATTTGCAACGACATGGATAGAATTAGAGTGTATTATGCTAAGTGAAATAAGTCAGTCAGAGAAAGACAAATACCATCTGATGTCACTCATATGTGAAATTTAAGAAACAAAACAGATGAACATAGGGGAAGGGAAGGAAAAATAAAATAATATAAAAACAGAGGGAGGCAAACCATAAGAGACTCTTAACTCTAGGAAATAAACTGAGGATTGCTGGAGGGGAGGTGGATGGGGGAATGGGATAACTGGGTGATGGATATGAAGGAGGGCACTTGATATAATGAGCACTGGGTGTTATATGCAACTGATGAATCATTAAATTCTACCCCTGAAACTAATAATATATGTTAACTAAATTGAATTTAAATAAAAAATTTAAAATAGGAGCTATTAATAGCCACATATTTCCCCCCTGGAAGATCTCAAATCACTTTAAAATTTTCACTGTGATCAAATGCAAACTCTCATTATTAGAATCAGAATCATTTCACCGTCCACTACATATTTCTATATTAGAGGTGGAAAGTGGCAGCTTAACCCTGAGAGGCTTCCCAGCACTTGAAGACAGAGAATGAAAAATTCTGTATCCTATTCTCTATATGGTTTCAAGAAACAGAGCTGGAATATGTTGTTGCCAGATTGGGATCTGCCTAGCCTTCTAAACTAGTATTTCCCAAACAGTAAGAGTTGAATCAAATAATCAAGGTCATGCATTTAGAGCTTTGTGGCATACGTTTGCAAGGAGAAGTAGGGGTTCTAGCTACTTACAAACACCCTCAGGAAGTATGTAGGTCCAGAATCAATTCAGAAGCAGAGGTCATGCAGTCATACATAGAGGAAGGCTGATTGGTGAGAAGTGATGGAAAGAGTTCAGAGCTCTGGAAAGGAAAGAGAGTTCAGAGCTCTGGATAGAAAGACTTGGGAGTCCTTCATCATGTGTGAAGACAAAGTGTTGTAGATGAACTCCAGGAAATTGAGTCTTATACATATAGATGAAGAAAACCCAACTAAATGGGCACTCTGGGACCTGGGATCTTTCCTTAAATTTCATTTGGGTCTATTCTCTGTTTTTGTTTGTTTGTTTGTTTTTCCATGATGTTCCTTTAATTGAAAGTGATACATTATTCTAGTAAAAAAAATTGAAAATATTAAAAACAAATAATTCTTTATCCCACTATTTGAAGTTAACTGTTACAAATATTTGGATAAATTTCTTTGTAGGGTTTTACATGCATGTGAAGAAAAGAAGGAAGGCAGAAGTCCTCTGTATTTGTGATCTGTCCGGGCATAAGGAGGTAGAAGGTGATTGGGGTTGTGAAACTCTTCATCATCATCCAAATATAATATTTTCTTTAATAGGATGGGAGTTTGGGAGCTAGAACATATATTTTTTTAAGATTTTATTTATTTATTTGACAGAGAGACAGTGAGAGAAGGAACACAAGCAGGGGGAGTGGGAGAGGGAGAAGCAGGCTTCCTGCTGAGCAGGGAGCCCGATGTGGGGCTCGATCCCAGGACCCTGGGATCATGACTTGAGCTGAAGGCAGACGCTTAATGACTGAGCCCCCCAGGCATCCCTGGGAGCTAGAACATATTGATGATAGTAATCTACAATGAATTACCTGGAGAATTTTCTCAGTTCTTCAGTCCCCTATAATAAACCTGCTTTGTAATTTTGTAAGTATTTGTATATTGGGGCTTGATCAGAGTAAAAACAAGACAGGAATAGTTTGAAGCTCTGAAATAATGGGGACATTATGATTTTATTTATTTGAAGACTTGGTAAATTTTTTAAAGATTTTAGTTATTATTTGAGAGAGAGCATGCATGCACAAGTGTGGTGAGGAGGGAGAGAGAGAAGCAGACTCCCCACTGAGGAGGGAGACTGACATGGGGCACGATTTTATTTAGTGTAGATAAACATCTGTATAATTATATAACCTTCTGACATACCACTCTTTTATCCTTATTTTCTTATTTCCTTTCTGTGCTTTTGGAAGGGAAGGTGGTGAATAGAAGTTTTTGTGAAATAGTACCACTTTAGAGGGGCTCCAATTTAAAATTAAACCATATCTGCCTCTTACATTTAGCATTTAGACTTTATGTGTCCTTTTCAGTTCTGTTCATCTGTCTAAAAGGAATACTTGGTAGATACTTCTATTTTTACCATTTTACCCATAGTGAATTTGGCTGTAACAATCATAATTAATCAGGAAGACAACAGAGATAATGTGCTGATGATAACTTAAGCTAATTATAAAACCTCAGAGATGCCCCTAAGGGTCTTATTTTTATCAGATTCTTATTATGCTAAACTGAATCAAGATGTTCACTCATCATTTCAGGTGCAGGGTAAATGTGCTAAATGGTGTGGAATTTTATGACTACAAAAGGTCAGGTTTCAAGAGTTTTCTTTTTAAAGGAAATTTCATGGAATTTAAAATGTGAAGTCCAATCATACTGAATTCATTGGCAACCAAACCTGCTTAAAAGTGAAACCTCATTTCCCCAGGGGTTTCAAGTCCGAGAGGAGAAAGTCCCCTCAGTTTGCTCCCCCTTCTGCCAGGTTTCAGTTATAACAGAGATTCTTTTCACGAAATATAGTCAATTATACTTCAGGAATTTAAAACATATTTCATTGGCTCATCTGGACAGTGGAAAATCTTATATTCTTTCCCGAGTGATTTGGCACATTAGTTTGGCACAAACTGAGAACTCACACACCTGGCAAGCCACCTCGACTTTCCTGACACTCAGAAGGAGGTCTCCAAACCTACAAGCATTTTGGATGATAAACTGTTCAATGTGCCCAAATCCAAGAAGCATAAAAACAACCATTCACATTGAGAGATGAGGAGATGGGGGGCTGAAGACACGGGGAGAAGAAAGACAGAGGTTCAAATAAGAAGAGAAAAAGAGATATGGAAATACTCATTCAGTCAAGGTTTAATAAGGTCAAAGGCTTATCCTAGTGAGTTTATTCTTGATTTCATTAATGTTTATTCTCAGATACTCAGTCATCTCTTGTGGCTAACTTGAAGTCAGATTTCTTGTAAAGCCTGGGAATAATGCTGGTCTAATTTCTAACATTAAATAATACGAAACCAAAGTTTACTCTGGTGGGGCCACGATTCTGCAAACACAGGCAAGATCTATGAATTGATAGTTATGGTTGTTTCTATTAGCTGTGACTCAGTTGGCTTCACAACAGCTAGGGGACTCTGAAAGTGTGGGGAGCTAGAGGACTCTCTTGGACTTATAGACCCAATGTAATAAAAGTATCTAAGGACGTTGTCCATTCTCCATAGTAATGTTTCTTTATGACATATGGAAAGTGTGCAATACAGTGCCTGGCACATAGTAAAAACTCAGTAATGTTGGTTCTATAATCATCGTCACTGAAAATGGGATTCAGCACTAAGAGTAACTTGGAACTTTAGCACTAGGAATAAATTCTTTCTTGTCAGATTTTGATTACTGAACTGTAACTCTTGGAGGTTCTATAGGGGATGTGTCTTTGAATCAATATGGATAATAGCACAGAAGTCACTCAATTATTTGTTGAAAGAATGAATGAACGAATACATGGATGTATGAATGACTGAAACCAGGGCTTCAGTGGGGGCACAGTAAGGCAAGAAGCTATTTTTTTTTCTAGGCTCTAGTTTCTCTTGGACGTGTTTTAAGTTTGCTCTGCATTTGGAAATAGAAAAATGTCTGTCTTGTCTGTGGGGATCAGTAGGGACTAGAAGGAGGTTGGGAAGAGAGAAGGGAGGTGTCTGAGTGGAAATCAGGGCCAGTTAGGAAAGATATCAGAAAAAGTGCTTGGAATCTAGATGAATCTTGGGTATAGAGCTAGATTTTAGGGTTTGGAAAGTAGGTTTTTCGTAGAATTTGTGGGGTAGCAGGTCACAGTTAAGGGGAAGAGTCACATTACATTGTATTAACCCATTGTTTCATTTATTATTTATCCACCTTTATTCATTTTGTAAATATTGTTGAGTATCATATGTTAGGTGTTTCATTACTAAGACACAACAGTGAACAATACGTGGTCCTTTAAAGTCTAGTAGGACACCGTTTTAAATTCTTTTGTTCCTCCATTAAGTTCTGCATTCCTGGAGGAGAGCAAGATGGTGGAGGAGTAGGAGACCTAAATTTCGTCTGGTCCCAGGAATTCAGCTAGGTAGGGATCAAACCATTCTGAACACCTATGAGCTCAACAGGAGATCGAAGAAAAGAATAGCAGCAACTCTATGAACAGAAAAGCGACCACTTTCTGGAAGGTAGGACGTGCAGAGAAGTGAATCGGAGGTGATATTTGGGAAGATAGATGATAGGGGAGGGGGCCTCCGTCAGCCGCTTCTGGCAAGTGATAGAGCCTCGAAGGACAAAATTGGAACTTATAGAAGTTTGCTCCACTGAGGGACTGTCGTCACTCCAGTGGCTAAGTGGGGGGTGGAAACCTAACTGGGACAGTGTGGTTTCAGGACCCTCGGGGTCACAGAAAGACCAGGGGTGCCTGAGTGTGGCAGAACTCCCAGGTATCAGAGCAGAAAAGCCGGCTGCAGAGACGGAGCCGAGGTGCGGGCTCTCAGCTTGGGGTTGCCATAAACAGTGATCCCTGGCACAGTCGGGCCACTGCTCCTCCAGGAGGGACCCAACAAGCGGCAGATCCGGGGAGACTCCCCTTCCTCCCCCAGGAGTGGGAGTGCACCGCAGGGATCTGCTGGGTTTAGAGACTCCACAGGGGGTTGTGTGCCAGGGATAGAAATGCTGGGGCACAGGCTGGGTGAGCACAGAGTGTGGCCAGAGACCAGGGAGATGGGAGTGTTTGACGGCTTTTCTCTGGGAGCTCACTGAGCAGTGGGGCCCTGAGTTCTTGCCTCCTCCGGGGCAGAGATTGGGAGGCCGCCATTTTCACTCTCATCCTCCAAAGCTGTATGGAAAGCTTACAGGGAACAAAAGATCCCAAGAGCAAACCCGAGCACCCTGGCAAGGGGGGGGTAATTCCGCCTCCGGCAAAGACATTTGAGAACCACTGCAACTGGCCCCTCCCCAGAAGATCAGCAAGCACAGCCAGCCAAGACCAAGTTTACTCATCAATGAGAATGGCAGAACTCCAGCACTAGGGGAATACAGCACATAGAATTCATGGTTTTTTCCCCCATGATTCTTTAGTCTTTAAAAGTTAATTTTTTTTAATTTTCTTTTTTTCTTTTTCTATTTTTTTGGATTTTTCTTTCTCCCTTTTTCAACCAACATCTTATCAATCCCCTTTTTAAAAAAGCTTTCTTACTTTTCATTTTTAAAGTCATATTCTATCCCTTCATTGTAGTTAACCTTATTTTGGTGTATATATAAGTTGTTCTCTCTTTAAAATTTTGGGACACAGTTTCTTCTAACAGACCAAAATATACCCTAAATCTCTAGTGTATGGTTTTGTTCTAGTCTCCTGCCTGATCACATTCTCCCCCCTCCTTTTTTTTAAATTTCTCTTCTTTCTTTTTTCAGCCAACTTCTTATCTTATCAATTCCTTTTATAAAATCTTTTATAATTTTCATCTTTACAGTCATATTTCATCCCTTCATTGTATTTACCATATATAAGTTTTTCTTTCCTTAAAATTTTGGGAGGCAGTTTCTTCTAACAGACCAAAATATGCCCAAAATCTAGTGTGTGACACTGATCTATGCACCAGCCTGATCATAGTTGATCATATTCTTTTTTTTTTCTTTCTTTCTCTTTCTTTTCCCCTGGATTTGGGTCTCTTCTGATTTCTTTAGTGTATATTTTTCTGGGGTCGTTGTTACCCTGTTAGTATTTTGTTCTCTCATTCATCTATTCTCCTCTGGACAAAATGACAAGATGGAAAAAAACACCTCAACAAAAAGAACAAGAGGCAGTAC
>NW_028019169.1:0-695 GCF_054177405.1 Leptonychotes weddellii
CTGAGCTCCAGCTACAAAGCACGAGTTGGACACCTTTCACCGAAACCGATGTGTGTGCCCCCCCCGACTGTCTACACAGGTGTGTGACTCCCACCGTGACACGGGACACCGCGGAGAAGGGCGCAGAGCTGGGTTCGAGGTCGTGTCTCTGGCACGTGGCACGTTCTCATACTCCTGGGAGCAGGGGCCCCACATTTCCTACGCGCAGGTGGGGCCTTTGGGGCGGTCAGGCTGGGGCCCCCCGTGATGAGATTCGGGTCCTTATACAAGGGACTCTGGGGCCCCCTGCCCCTGGCAGTGTGCGAGGACCTGGCGAGATGCAGCGAGGGAGGGACCAGTAAGACCCAGCGTGGGAGGACCTAAAGAGGTCCCCACCTGCGGGGACCCAGCTAGGCCCCGGCTTGGGGAGGGCCCAGCGTGTGGGGACCCAGTTAGGCCCGGTGAAGGGGGACCAAGTAAGACCCAGCATGGGGAGGACCTTGAGAGGCCCAGCGTGTGGGGACCCAGCTAGGCCCTGGCGTGGGGAGGGCCCAGCGTGGGAGGACCCTGTGAGGCCCGGTGAAGGGGGACCAAGTAAGACCCAGCATGGGGAGGACCTTGAGAGGCCCAGCGTGAAGGGGACCCAGCTAGGCCCTGGCGTGGGGAGGGTCCAGCGTGGGAGGACCCTGTGAGGCCAGGTGAAGGGGAGCGTGGGG
>NW_028019170.1:0-695 GCF_054177405.1 Leptonychotes weddellii
GGAGAGAGAAAATCTCCAGCAGACTCTCTGCTGAGGGTGGGACTAACTCTGAGGTCATGACCTGAGCTGAAATCAAGAGTCAGCCACTTAACCAAAGGACTGAGCCACCCAGGCAGCCCTCAGAGGTCCAATTTATTGACCACGCAGCAGTTGAGGGAACATGAAACTCCCAGGTGTTTGTCACTCCAAAGGATAGATGATGTCTTTGTTAAACTCAATGAAAAAAATTATAATGAAGGCATATTTGGATTTTGTCAAAGGAGATAGATATATAACTGTGTGTGTGTGAATTGTGTTAGATATAATTAAAACATTATTTGACTAGAAAGTCCTCCACACAAGTTAAATGGAGAACTCTAACATGCTGTTGTCTACACATGTTGGGCATTTACCTGGTTGAAAGATCAAAACTGAATCGACTTAATTGAATGTTGAATGCTGCATAGTAAGTGACTCACTATTGAAACAGCCGTCTCAAACTTTGTCAGAATTAAAAAAAAAAAAAACCTCAGGTTATTGTTGGGTTTACTAAAACAACATATCTAATTTTACTGATTTTTTTCCTTTAAGTAATCAGTTTCGAATCCGGAACTGAATATCAAGTGCAGCTCTACGTTCACTTTCTCTTTTTCTTTTTTTGACTGCTCTTGTTCTGTTTCCCACTCGGTGCCTATTTTTGTAACGTAAAGCCATTA
>NW_028019171.1:0-695 GCF_054177405.1 Leptonychotes weddellii
AAGAAACATGAGTGGTAAGCCAATGTGCCCCATGTTTCTTGGGAATGGTTAGATTTCAAATATTATGCTTCTCTTCCCTTAAACCACTAAAGTTCTCAGACATTGTGAATCTTTGGACTGCAAACTCCATTTGCCAGAACCACCCCTAACATGGGAAATGGCACCAAAGCCTTTGTCATTTACGTAGGGAAAAAAAAAATTATGTTCACTTGGGAAATCTAATTCGAGAACTGTGTGTTTAATGTTGTCACTGTCCTCGTGAGGTCAATGTCTGTCTTAGGACAGAGGGCAGAGCTGTCAAGCTTGGGGGTGGAGGGGAGGTATGGAGCAAGCGCCCTGAGGGGAGCCGGCCATGGGTTTCCAATAGCTCCTAAGGTAAAGGGGCCTCAGGCCGGCACAGCGGTGGCCGCTAAGGTGTCTGGGATGTCCTGCTCAGCTACACCCAAGAGCTATTCTCATGGTAATCAGGACAGAGAGCACAGGAGGGCCCTGCCGCCTCTGGCCTGGCAAGTTCAGCCTGGTGTGCTGGGGATATGGCCGGGCACCAGGCAGCCTTCCCCTGCTGGCATACCCCATGGGCGCTCGTGCCCAGCGGGGTGTCTCCGTCCTTTTGAACCGCTAACGGTAAGCGGACCCTCCGCCCCCACAGCCAGGCCTGGTGCCCCTTGGTTCTTGCTAGCCCATCTCTCCACCAC
>NW_028019172.1:0-695 GCF_054177405.1 Leptonychotes weddellii
GAGACTTCACTGGTTGACCAGGTTCACAAGATACTTTACTTATTTTGGATTTCAAATTTGAGGGGCCTTCAGCTCCAGGACCCTCTAATTCATCCAAACTAAATTTCCTTTTAGTTCTCAATCCCCTATTTTTTCCCGTCATCTGGTCATTCTTTGGGGCAAGACAAGGACACATCCTCTCCCAGTCTTCTTCAGTAACTTCATATTCATACTCTGCATTCTCCTTATTCTCCAGAGGTACCCCGAGCTGGATGTGGTCTCCCTTATGGACAGAATAGACCTTTAAAGGTTCTAGACGTACTCTGTTCAGCCAAACACCATTCAGACTCTGGAGAAAGGGAAAGAAAGACGAAGTAAGCTTCATGATTTTCTTCCTCTTAATGGACTTTTTCCTGCTGCTGCAAAACCTTCTGCCTTTTCAGAAGGAAAACCCTTGAGAACAAATAGAAAAGGTTCATAAACCACCACCCTTAGAAACAGCATTCTTCCAACAGCTTTGGCTTTTTACCTACATTTTACATTCATGCCTCCACAGAGAACTGCTGGTATAATAGGCAGGAATCACCTTATTACTGGCAGATGAATTACTCAAATGCAGCAGCATTAAAAGAAACTGCAGTTGAATAGCTCCTATGGACCTAAACTGGGGGCCATGGCCCAAGACTGGAAAACCGGCTATTAGCAAAGGAAGCAGC
>NW_028019173.1:0-695 GCF_054177405.1 Leptonychotes weddellii
TTTTTTTTTTTAAGATTTTATTTATTTATTTGAGACAGAGAGAATGAGAGACAGAGAGCATGAGAGGGAGGAGGGTCAGAGGGAGAAGCAGACTCCCTGCCGAGCAGGGAGCCCGATGCGGGACTCGATCCCGGGACTCCAGGATCATGACCTGAGCCGAAGGCAGTCGCTTAACCAACTGAGCCACCCAGGCGCCCTGAAAATCAAGTTTTAATTAAATATTAAATTCTAACTTAAGGGGAAAGAGCTAGTGAAGTTTGACCATTATTGTGATCTATGAATGGAAATTTAGCAGCATTAATTTTCCTCCTTCCTTCCCTCCCTCCCACACTCCCTCCTTCCCACCATCTCTCCTGCTGGGTGGCTTAAACAACAGAGATTTATTTTCATACAGTTCTGGAGACTGGAAGTCTAAGATCAAGGTGTTAGCAGGGTTGCTTTCTCCTGAGGCTTTTCTTCTTGGCTTGCAGATAGCCATCTTCTTGCTATGTCCTCCATGCACATGCATCCCTGGTTCCTCTTCCTCTTCTTAGAGGGACATAGCCCTATTGTATTAGGGCTAACCCCTATGACTTCATTTAACCTTCATTACCTCATCAAAGGCGCCATCTCCAAATACAGTCATATTGGGGGTTAGGGCTCCAACTTCTGAATTTTGGGGGAAAATAATTCAGTTCATAACATACTTGCAAATA
>NW_028019174.1:0-695 GCF_054177405.1 Leptonychotes weddellii
GCTCTCAGCAGTTAATAAAACCCAGAAACGACTCTCAGAGGGTGTTTGTCACCCCTAGCCATATCTCTGTTGAGGACATGCCAGGAAAAGCCTTTGTGGGGATGAAAGAAGCAGCTCTCATGGAAACTCCCAAACATACCAAAATTCTGGTTCTTTCTACCATTATTTGATGCTTTTCTCTCAAATAAATGCAGTCCACAATAATTTGGAATTACATTTTTATCCTGAAGAGTTATTCCCTAACAACAAGTAGTGATTATGGTGCCAAACAATTTTAGGCCAGTATTTTGCAGATACCCTCACCTGGATGAGCCTTTGACTCTCTGATATACATTGGAGTTCAAAATAACCTCCTCTCCCAAATGAAGTATTTGGACAGGTAGAATATGTATACAGGAATAAAGGAAAATGCCTACTTAAAAATTTTTTTTAAATTTTATTTTATTATGTTATGTTAATCACCATACATTACATCATTAGTTTTTTTTTTTTAATGTATTTTTTTTAAAGATTTTACTTATTTGATACAGAGAGAGAGACAGCTAGAGAGGGAACACAAGCAGCGGGAGCGGGAGCGGGAGAGGGAGAAGCAGGCTTCCCATGGAGCAGGAAGCCCGAAGCGGGGCTCAATCCCAGGACCCTGGGATCATGACCCGAGCCGAAGGCAGACGCTTAACAACTGAGCCACCCAGGCA
>NW_028019175.1:0-695 GCF_054177405.1 Leptonychotes weddellii
GGGAGCCAGCTCTGAACACGGATCTCCATGTTCGCCCCCCACCCACTCAGGCACCCAGAAGTTTAGGGGCCTTACCCTCCAACACCCCCAGGGGACTGAGTCAGAAGAACATGTGAGGAAGCTTGCAGGATCTCAGCAGCTTGGCCCTGAGCCCGGGCCATCCTCTTGCTGATGGATCAAGGTTTCCAGGAACCAGCTGTGAGAAATGGAGATAGGGTCCAATTCCGAGGGCTTTTGGAGCAAGGACCCCTGACTGCTGCTATTCTGTAGAAATTAAGGGCCAGACCGCCCTTTCCTGCCCAAGTAAGCCAACTTCTAAAATGCAATTACTGTAAGAAAGAGAATCCCAAACGCCTGCCACTTGGCATTTAAAGCAGATATTGGGCCTTCTTTGTGCAGAAGTGCAGTGCTTACCCCCAGGGGCACCAAACCCACGCAGTTATGTGAGAAGCACCCGCTGGGGTTATACCCTGTTCCACCTGCACCGCCATCTGTAAGGCTCCTGGCAGACACTCCCTAACCAGCTAATGCACATTCGCATCCCCGGCCCCTACCGCCCAGAAAGCCCCTGCAGCTGTGTGAACTCCAGAGTGGGGTGAGAAGAAAGCAGCCATGTGCAACAGCTCAGACAGCAAGAACCTTTAGGGTTTCAGATCTTCAGAAATGAGCTGCTGAGTTGTCTGTATGAACCACCT
>NW_028019176.1:0-695 GCF_054177405.1 Leptonychotes weddellii
TTTACCTATTGTTGCAATTTTGTATCTCCAGCTGCTTAGTGTTATGGATAATTTTGTAAAGAATGTTTTAGGATATTTAGCTTTGTGCTTTTGTTGATTTCTTTAGAATCAAATGCAAGAAGGGGAATGACTTGGCCAAAGGGTATGGACCCCCTTATGAGGAGCAGCATTCCCTCAGGTAAAAAGCCAAGTGTGTGAGACAGGGCTCTCTGCCTCATACAGATCTGACTGGCTTGGTGCTCTCAGCCAGTAAATAGCATGTCACCTGGCAACTGAGCAGAAGAGCAGAGGTTTACTAGGCCCAGAGAGAGATCTGTTACTGCAGAAGTTCTCTACTTTTGACGGCAGAAAAAGGGGTCTGCCTTATTTGCAAAGGTTGTTCATTTGTGGTGCCATCTAAGGACCTCTGAACTAACAATGGGGAGCAAAAGCAAACCAGTGCTGAGCTCCCAGTTCTTATCCTTGTGGCTGCAGGGGTGAGGGCTGCAGGAGATGCGAGGGTGCAAGTCACTCTATTCTTGGTGCAAGGACACCGTGGCCCTCATCAGTGGCACTGCCCCTGGGCACAGCCCTCATGGCAGGGGCCCAATTACGTGCAACGCTGTTGTCAGCCAAGGCCCTTGGGGATCTGATTAAACTTGACCCAAACCCCAGTGCCAAGCCTTGTGTGAGCCTTGAATTCAGAGCCCCATTTC
>NW_028019177.1:0-695 GCF_054177405.1 Leptonychotes weddellii
GGGCCAGGTAGCTAATTACATCACTGCAGTGAGGCACGGGAACATTAACATGATTAACACGGCGATGGAGCAGAGTTCTAGGTAGAGTGCGGAGGCTGGAAAGGAAAGACTGTCTCAAAAGGATGAGAACAGCCCAAGCAGATCCAGCCCAGGGGGAGGGTGGGTCTTACATGGGGGCTGAAGTCCTCACGGGCCACCCACTCTCCACCTGACCATGAAAAAGTCTTTTCTCCTGAGGGAACCCCCCCACCCCCGCCGCCGCCATCTTCCCACCTGGGAGAACTGAATGACGCAGGACAAGAAAGTGAGCTAGCACAAAGTTGGCACCAAACCCACGGCGGCCGAGTCTGAGTGCTTCAAAAGAACCATCGATACTATTCCTTAAGTCACCTCTAGTACTTGATGTTTTTCATCTTACAGCAACTTTCAGAATATTCACCTTCAAGAACCTTGCCGTGCGGCATCTGCTCGTTGGTGCTAAAATGAACAAGGGGCGGGAAATGGCCACTCGCAGCCCTATGGCCCACCTGCGTCTTCCCCAAACCCACAAGGCCCTTCTTTCTGTTGAGAGGAGCAGATGAAGAGAAGGGACTGCACTCTGTTCGAGAAACTCAGACGCTCTTTCTATCTGAGGACAACACTGGTCATCCTGTTCCAGGTGCCTGAGCTGCCTGCTCCTGGGTAGGACGAGGGGC
>NW_028019178.1:0-695 GCF_054177405.1 Leptonychotes weddellii
AATGCATTTATATGAATTAGGAGAAATAGATAACTTTCAAACAATTTTAAAGAGGGAGTCCTAGTTAAGTAACCTGTGTAAAATTACACAGCTATTAAGCAACAAAGGGAGTACTCTTACCTGATCTTCATCAATAATCCTAACCACTACACTTGCAACCGCCCACATTGAATTTTTAGGATCTTTGGAGAAAAAAAAATTTTTTTTGACTACCACGTTCAGCTTCACAGCTTTATCATTAAAGCAATCTTCAAAGAAGTTTGGGAACAAGTGACCTAATATACACAATGATAGACATACATGTCCTGTATTGGTCCCTGATTAAGGCTTGTAAATATTGCATTTAAGTGCATACTTAGAACAATCCACACAACTTCATCTAAATAAGAAGGCTCACTGGGGTAAAGAGCAAGCCTATATAAATGCCTCTGATCATCTTCCATCAAAACATTACTTCCCATAGTTTGGCTATTGTGGACATTGCTGCTATAAACATCGGGGCGCATGTACCCCTGTACCTCTGAAACAAATAATACATTATATGTTTAAAAAAAGAAGATGATGATGATGATGGCAGGAAGGGAAGAATGAAGGGGAAATCAGAGAGGGAGATGAACCATGACAGACTATGGACTCTGAGAAACAAACTGAGGGTTCTAGAGGGGAGGGGGGTGGGGGGAAGGGTTAGCCTGGTG
>NW_028019179.1:0-11159 GCF_054177405.1 Leptonychotes weddellii
GGAGTCCGATGCGTGGGCTCAATCTCAGAACTCTGGGATCATGACCTGAGGCAAAGACAGATGCTTAACTGACTGAGTCACCCAGGCAGCCCTAAAGTTAACTTTAAAGATCAAAAGAAGAATGTGTGAAGATATATAGCAGTCATTTGTTAAATGGGCAGCCTGGACAAGAAGTATTATGAATTTAGGTATTATTAGAATTTACTTCAGCTTCTGCATCTGAGCATCTCTTACTGCCTTCCCAGCAAGATTATATTTTCCATACAGCTTGGAATATTTGGAAGATGTTGAACTGATGAACTGCTGCAGTCTGACCTTTGTAAGCTACTACTTTCGTAAGAGAGGAAAAAATAACTGTGCTTCTTTTCAATTAGGTTACCTTGGGTCTGAGAATTAAAGCCAAACCTGGAAATAAAATCAGTCATCCTAAATGTAAAAGCTCTTTTCCACACATGAATTCTGGAACTCAGAGAGTTTATTGAAAATTTAATGTCTTTAAAAAATTTGTTGTTAGTTCTCCTCTCCTTCCCTCCCACCCCCTGATTCCCCCCACTAACATTGCAGTCATCAGGATCAATTTGGTATGTTTAGATTTTCCAAGGCAGTGGATTTGTTCTGGGGACAGGTGTGTAAACACATTTCTCCCTATGATTAAATGGAACCAGTATACCTTCTGACACCCAAGAACACAAGCCTTATTTTTCGGAGATGGATCAATAAGAATATAGAAGATTATTCCATATTGAGTGTCACTCCTGGCTACGCCTCATTTGTGCACAGACAACAGTCTCCCTCTGAATCTCAAAGTGGATTACTTTATCTTATTGCTTGCAAATACAACTGAATCATTTAGAGTTTACTTGGGCTCTGATAGACACAATGATCCATCCAGGAGGAACACAGCAGAGACCAGATAGCATATATGATCACAGACCTATCAGGTATACCTTTAGAATTCAATGGTATAATCTCTAAATGTTCCTAGACTAGTGAAATGTTCTTTGCTCTTCCTTGTTAGTAAAGAGCCTGGCAGGAATATAGAAAAGTCAAGGTATCCAGGGTGGATGTTCCTAAGATTTAATTAGACGGGCAGGGTGGGAGAAGTTCAATTGTTGTTTTATTTTGGTGAAGTGATATGGAGATTTGGAACTGCATCTTGAAATTTCTAAAATTTATCTACCTGACTGAAGTTTGGAGCTGAGATTCACTGGGGTTTGGATTATATAATCTCAAGGTCATGTATAAGAGAACTAGGAAATTCATTAATGCATAATGGTAACGTGATCTCAAAAACCCATTAAATATATAAAGTGAGTAGTATTAAGAATTAAACTGTAACATGCTCAAGATGCTTGAGGGAGCAAAGATGATGGAGTTGTGGATTTCAGCCAACACAGTATTTTTGTCTTAGAAATTCTTAAAACTTCAAATTTTTCAGAAAAGTAAATATTTTGTAGCTTTATTATTCCCAGCAAGTTGGAAGTATTTGATATTGTGAGAAAGTATCTGCATGTCTGTCTGTCTAGAAGGGATTGAGGCTGCTACCTTTAGTCAGCAGAAGTTTTTCATGCTCTTGAGAGAAAGTTTGTGAAATTTGAATTCGGATAACATTTCTGCTCTTATTTTTTCTTTAAGCTATTGAAAATACTTCTATCTCTAGAAATAGATTAATAAAATAATTTTTTAAAAAATTGTTGTGGGTTCAGATACCCTAAATATACTAATAAACATTTTTTAACCTATATTTACTTTTCTGAAAAATTTGAAGTTTAAGAATTTCTAAGACAAAGGGCGCCTGGGTGGCTCAGTTGGTTAAGCAACTGCCTTCGGCTCAGGTCGTGATCCTGGAGTCCCTGGATCGAGTCCCGCATCGGGCTTCCTGCTCGGCAGGGAGTCTGCTTCTCCCTCTGACCCTCCCCTCTCTCATGTGCTCTCTCTCATTCTCTCTGTCTCAAATAAATAAATAAAATCTAAAAAAAAAAATATATAAAAAAAAAAAAGAATTTCTAAGACAAAAACACTGTATTGGCTGAAACCTTTAACCTTCCTCCCTCTTTTTTTCCCTCTTCTGGCCTCCTGCCTCTGGTAACCACAAATCTGATCTCATTTTCTCTCAGGGGTGTGTGTGTGAGAGAGAGAGATTCCACATTTAAGTGAGGGAATACTGAATTTGTCTTTCTCAGTCTGAATTGTTTCACTTAGCATAATACCTTCAATGTCCATCTGTGTTGTCCCAAATGGTAGGATTTCCTTGCTTTTTATGGCTGAATGATATTCCTGTGTGTGTGTGTGTGTGTGTGAGCACACATGCCTGTGTATAATGCATATAAACATAACTTCTTTATCCATTCATCCATTAATGTACACTTAGGTTGTTTCTATGTCTTGGATATTGTAAATAATGTTGCTGTGAATGTGGGGTTGCAGATATCTTTTTGAGTTAGCAATTTCACTTCCTTTGGGTATATTTACAGAAGTGGAATTTCTGGATCATATACAAGTTCTATTTTTAATTTTTTGAGGAACATCCATACTGTTTTCCATAGTGACTGTAACAATTTACATTCTCACCAAAAGTGCACTAAAGTTCATTTTTCCCCACATCTTTGACTACACTTGTGGTTTCTCATCTTCTGTGAGATGATATCTCATTGTGGATTTGATTTGTATTTTTCTCATGATGAGTGATGTTGAGCATCTTTTCATGTGTCTGTTGGCCATCTATAGGTTTCCTTTGGAAAACGTATTAAGGTCCTCTGTCCATTTTTAATCAGATTACTTGGGATTTTGTTTGTTTGCTTCATGTTGAGTTGTAGAAGTTCTTTATATATTTTGGGAATATATCCTTATAGGATATATCATTTGTAAATATCTTCTCCCATTCATCAGTTTGATGGGTTCCTTGGCTATGCAAAAGCTATTTATTTTGATGTAGTCTCAATAGTTTATTTTTGCTTTTGTTTCCCTTGCCTTAGGAAACTTATCTAGAAAAATATTGCTATGGCTGATGTCAGAGAAAATACTACTTGTGTTCTTTTCCAGGATTTGTATGGTTTCAGGTCTCACATTTAGGCATTTAATCCATTTTGAGTTTATTTTTGTATATGGTATGAGTTAATGGTCCAGTTTCATTCTTTTACATGTAGTTGTCCAATTTTCCCAGCACCATTTACTGAAAAGACTGTCTTTTCCCCATTGTATATTCTTGCCTCCTTTGTTATAGATTAAATGACCATATAAGTGTGTATTTATTTCTGGGATCTCTTTTCTGTCCCATTGATCTATGTGTCTGTTTTGGTACCAGTACCATACTGTTTTGATTACAGTAGCTTTGTAATATAACTTGAAACCTGGAATTGTGATACCTCCAGTTTTATTTTTCTTTCTCAGGATTGCTTTGGCTATTCAGGGTCTTCTGTGGTTTCATACAAATTTTAGGATTATTTGCTCTAGTTTTGCAAAAAATGCTCTTGGTATTTTGATAGGGATTGCATTGAATCTATAGATTGTTTTGGGTAATACAGATATTTTGGCACTATTTTTTTCTTCAATCCATGAGCATGGAATATATTTCTATTTGTTTGTTTGTGTCATCTTCATTTTTTTTTCACCAGTGTGTTATAGTTTTTAGAATACAGGTTTCTGGTTAAGTTTATTCTGGGTATTCTGTTTTTCTTTTTGGTGCAACTCTAAATGGTGTTTTTTTTTTTTTTTTAATTTTTCTTTCTGTAATTTCATTATTATTATGCAGAAACACTACCAATTTCTGAGTATTAATTTTGTATCCTGCAATTTTACTGAATTTGTTTATTCTAGAAGTTTTTCTGGTGGAATTTTTAGGATTTTCTATGTAGTGTCATCTGTAAATATTGACCATTTAACTTCTTCTTTACCAATATGAATGCCTCTTATTTTCTTCTTTGATTGCTGTGGCTAGAACTTCTACAACTATAGTGAATAAAAGTGGTGAGAGTAGAAGTCATTGCCTTGTTCCTGACCTTAGAGGGAATGTTCCCAGTTTTTCACCATAGAGGATAATGTTAGCTGTGGGTTTTTCACATGCAGTCTTTATTATGTTGATGTAGGTTCCCTTTAACCCCATTTTGTTAAGAGTTTTTATCATGAATGGATGTTGAATCTTGTAAGTGCTTTTTTTTTTTTTGCATCTATTGAAATTTTATACTTTGTTCTTTTGATGTGGTGTATGATAATTGGTTGATTTGTGAAATACTGAACAATCCTTGTATCCTGGGTATAAATCCGAACTGATGATGCTGAATGATCTTTTTAATGTATTGCTTTATGTGGTTTGCTAATATTTTGTTGAGATTTTTGCATATTTGTTTATCAGGGATATTGGCCCATAGCTTGTGTGTGTATGTGTGTTTCTGTCTTTGTCTGGTTTTTGTATCAGGGTAATTCTGGCCTCTAGAATATATTTGGAAGCTTCTCTTCCTCTTCTATTTTTTGGAATAGTTTGGAAAGAAGGTGTTAATTCTTCTTTAAATTTCTGGTAGAATTTACTTTTGAATCCATTTGGCTATGGACTTTTATTTTTGGTAGTTTTTGATTAGCAATTCAATTTCATTACTTGTAACTGGTTTGTCTAAATTTTCTATTTCTTCCTAGTTCAATTTTGGGATTGTATGTTTCTAGGAATTTATCCATTTCTTCTAGGTTGTCCAGTTTGTTGGCATATAATTTGTCATAGTTTTTTCTTATAATCTTTGTATTTCTGTGGTATCAGTTATTACTTCTCTCTCATTTCTGATTTTATTTGTGTCCTTTCTCTTTTTTTCTTAAAGAGTCTGACTAAGGGCTTGTCCATTTTGTTATCTTTTCAAAGAACCAGCTCTTGGTCTTATTGATATATATACCAATATATATATAAATATATATCTTTGTATATATATATATTTGTATATATACTTTGTAAAATATATATATACATTATAAATATATGTATTTGCCTACCTCATTTATTTTTATTTTTATTTTTTTTAAAGATTTTATTTATTTATTCATGAGAGAGAGAGAGAGAGAGAGAGAGAGAGGCAGAGGGAGAAGCAGGCTCCCAAGGAGCAGGGAGCCCAATGCGGGACTCGATCCCAGGACTCTGGGATCGTGACCTGAGCCGAAGGCAGACGCTTAACCATCTGAGCCACCCAGACGCCCTGCCTACCTCATTTATTTCTGCTCTGATCTTCTTTATTTCCTTTCTTCTCTTCATTTTGGGCTTTGTTCTTTTTCTAGTTACTTTCAGTGTATGGTTAGATTGTTTGTTTCTCTTGTTTATTGAGGTAGGCCTGTATTGCTATATATTTTCCTTTTAGAACTCCTTTCCCTGTTTCTCAGAGATTTTAGACCATTGTGCTTTCATTTTCATTTGTCTCCATGTATTTTTTTAAATTTTTTCTTTGCTTCAATGATCCATTGGTTGTTTAGTATCATGCTGTTTAGACTCCATGTTTGTGTTTTTTCTAGTTTTTTTCTTGTGATTTATGTTTACTTTCATACTGCTCTGGTTGGAAATGATGCCTGGTATGATTCTAATCTTAAATTTATTGAGGCTTGTCTTATGGCTTAATATGTAATCTATTCTGGAGAATGTTCTATGTATACTTGAAAAGAATATATATTCTGTTTGGGGATGGAATGTTCTGTATATCTGTTATGTCTCTCTGGTCCAATGTGTCATTTAAGGACATCGTTTACTTACCGATTTTTCTCGCTGGAAACTGTATTCATTGATGTAAGTGGAGTGTTAGTACCCTACTATTATTGTATTACCATCAATTTCTCTCTTTGTTAATATTTATTTTATGTATTTAGGTGTTTCAGTGTTGGGTGCATAGATATTTATAACTGTTACGATCTTCTTGTTTGATTGATCACTTTATCCTTATGTATGCCCTTCTTTGCCTTTTGTTACAATCTTTGTTTTAAAGCCTATTTTGTCTGATCAAAGTATTGCCGCCCTGGCTTCTTTTTTCTTTTCTTCTTCTGCTTCTTCTTTCTTGTTTCTTTTTTCTTCTTTCTTTTTCTTTTTTTGTTTCCATTTGCATGGTGAATGTTTTTCCATCCTTTCACTTTCAGTCTCTAGGAGTCTGTAGGTATGAGGTGCATCTCTTGTAGACAGCATACAGATGGGTCTTGCTTTTTTTGGGGGTGTGGGGAGTGCTTTTATATCCATTCTACTACTCCATGTCTTTTGATTGGGGCATTTAGGCCATTTATATTTAAAGTAATTATTAATAGGTATGTAATTATTGCCATTTAAAAATTTTTTTTCTTGTTTGTAGTTCTTCTTTGTTCCTTTCTTCTACTTTTGCTCTCTTTTTTTGTGATTTATGAGTATCTATAGTGGGTTGTTTTTTTTTTTTTTTTGGCTTTCTTTTCCTTTTTTGTGTGTATTATAATTTTGAGTTTGTGGTTACCATAAGGTTTATATGTAACACCCTAAGTATATAGTAGTCCATGCTAATTTGATGGTCATTTAAGTTCAAAGAGAAAAAGAAAAAACTGTCTTCTTTTTGTTAATAGTTTTCTTATGTCCTGCTGTGGAAACTTCTTTTCCACTTAAATATCTTTAACATTTTTGTAAGGCTGGTTTTGTGGTGATAAACTCCTTTATCTTTTGTCTGGGAAACTCTTTACCTCTCTTTCAAATCTGGATGATAACCTTGTCAGATAGAGTATTCTTAGTTGTAGGCTTTTCCTTTTAGCACTTTGAATATATCATGTCACTTTCTTCTGGCCTGCAAACTTTCTGTTGCAAAATCAGCTGATAGTTTTGTAGGTAGGTAACTTTATTTTCTCTCTTGCTGTTAAGATTCTCTTTTATCTTTAACATTTGACATTTTAGTTACTATGCACCATGATGTGGACCTCCTTGGGTTCATCTTGTTTGGAACTCTCTGTGTGTCCTACACTTGGATGTCTGTTTCCCTCCTCAGGTTAGGGAAGTTTTCAGTCATTATTTCTTCAAATAAGTTCTATACATTTCTTATTTCTTCTTTTAGGACTCCTATAATGTGAAAGTTTGTTTCCTTGATGTTGTCCAAAAGATCTCTTAATTTATTCTCATTTTTAATTTTTTTTTCTCTTTTTGTCATTCAGTTTGTGTGCTTTCTATTGCCCTGTTTTCCAGATTGCTGATACATTCTGCATCCTCTAATCTACTGTTGATTCCCTCTAGTGTGTTTTTTATTTTATTTATTGTATTCTTCAAGTCTGATTAGTTCTTTTTAATATTTTATATCTCCTATTGAAGGTATCATTGAGTTTCTTCATTCTTTTCTCTAGCCCAGCGAGTGTCTTTATGATCATTACTTTAAATTCTTTATCAGGCATATTGCTTATCTCTGTTTTATTTAGTTCTCTCTCTCTCTCTCTTTTTTTTTTTTTTTGAAGTTTTCTTGTTCTTTCTTTTGGAGTACATCCTCTGTCTCCCTATTTTGCTCAACTTTTGTGTTTATTCCTATGGATTAGGAAAAATGACTACTTCTAAAGTCAAAGAAGTGGTCTTGTGTATGGGGTCCCCTATGCAGATTATATGTACTTGGTGATTTGCTGGCTGACTGGAGCTCTGGCTATATATACTAGTTACTCTTTTAAACCATGGCTTTTTACAGAAAGAATAAAGAAAATAATAATAAGAAAAAAGAAATAAAAGAAGAAAAAAATTTTAAAAAGCAAAAAAAGATTAAAAAACAATTAAAGAGAACAAGAAAGAAAAAAATCCAAATAAAAAAAAATTTAAAAAGTAAAAAAAAATTACTATTTCAAAAAAACTCCACAAAACTACACCTAGTTTCCTATGTCCCAGCACCACAAGCCAGCTGGTGTGGGCTTGTAGAGCCTGAGCTTGCTGAGGTCACAAGCTCACCATGAGCCAGACTCATATAAGCCCAAGCTGGGCTTATATGGTGGAGGGGGAGAGAATGTTCCCACAATTTCTTGGCCCTTTTAAACCATAGTTGTTTTTCTGTGCCCCACCACAACCAGGATTGGTATGGGTTTGAAGACCATGAGCTTGCTGAGGTTGATAGCTTTCTGTAATAATCTGACATACCAATTTTGTCATGGGGATCTATATTATGGTATCTGAACCCACTTGTTGGGGTGGCCAGACCCTGCTCCAGTCTGGGCTTTTAAGGTGGAGGCAGAGAGAGCATTCCCACAGTTCCTCAACCCTTTTAAACTATGGCTTCTTTCTCTGTGATCCAGCATGACACGGACTGATGTAGGCTGCTGGATGCTGGGCTATCTGATCTCACGTTCAGAGATGACTGGACCCATCCATTATGGTGGGTACCCTGCTCTAGTATAAGTTTTTAAGGCAGGGTGGGAATATAAACTGACATTCTCCAGTCCCTATGACCGGGAGGGCTTTCCCACAGCTCCTCCATTGCTTGGCAGAGCTCTAGGGTTGCCTCTTTCATATGCTAGTTGCTCTTTTTAAAATTTTTTATTATTTTATTTTAATTCCGGTATCGTTAACATATAGTGTTATATTAGTTTTAGGTGTAAAATATAGTGATTCACAATTCCATACATCACCCAGTGCTCATCATGACAAATGTACTCCTTAATCCCCATCACCCATTTTACCCATCTCCCCACACACCTCCCCTGTGGTAACGATCAGTTCTCTATTGTTAAGAGTCTCTTTCTTGGTTTGTCTCTCCTCTCTTTTTCCTTTTGCTGGTTTGTTTTCTTTCTTAAATTCTACATATGAGTGAAATCATATGGTATTTGTCATTGTCTGACTGACTTATTTTGCTTAGTATAATACTCTCCAGCTCCCTCCATGCCTTACAAATGACAAGATTTCATTCTTTCTTACGGCTGAATAATATTCCAGTGTATATGTATACCACTTCTTTCTCCATTCATCTTTTGATGGACATTTAGGATGCTTCCATAAATTGGCTATTGTATATAATGCTGCAATAAACATAGGGATGTTTGTATCTCTTCAAATTAGTATTTTTGTATTTTGGGGGGTAAATCCTCAGTGGGTGCAGTTGCTGGATCATACGGTAGTGCTCTTTTTAACTTTTTGAGGAAACTCCATGCTGTTTTGCATAATGGCTGCACCAGTTTGCATTCCCACCAACACTAGGAAAGGGTTCCTTTTTCTCCACATCCTCACCGACACCTGTTGCTTCTTGTGTTTTTAATTTTACCCATTCTGACAGGTGTGAGGTGATATCTCATTGTAATTTTGATTTCCATTTTCCTTGATGGTGAGTGATGTTGAGCATCTTTTCATGTGTCTGTTGGCCATCTGTATGTCTTCTTTGGAGAAATGTCTGTTCATGTCTTCTTATTTTTTAATTTTAAGGATTATTCATTTTGAGGGTGTTGAGTTTATAAGTTCTTTATATATTTTATTTTTTAAGATATATTTATTTTGGAGAGAGAGAGGAAGCAAGCATATGCAGAGGGGAGGGGCAGATGGAGGGAGAATCTCAAGCAGACTCCTTGCTGAGCATGGAGATCAACACAGGGCTAGATCTCATGACCTGAGATCATGACCTGAGCTGAAATCAAGAGCCAGATGCTTAACTGACTGAGCCACCCAGGGGCCCCTCTTTATATATTTTGGATACTAACCTTTTATTGGGTATGTCATTTGCTAATATTTTCTCCCATACAGTAGGTTGTCTTTTGGTTTTGTTAGTTGTTTCCTTCACTGTGCTGAAGCTTTTTATTTTGATATAGTCCCAATACTTTATTTTTGCTTTTGTTTCAGGAAACATATCTACAAACATGTTGCTGTGGCCAGTGTCAGAGAAATCACTGCCTATGCTCTCTTCTAGGATGTTTATGGTTTCAAGTCTCACATTTAGGTCTTTAATCCATTTTAAATTAATTTTTGTGTATGGTGTAAGAAAGTGGTCTAGTTCCATCCTTTTTCATTTAGCTGACCAGTTTTCCTAATACCATATGCTGAAGAGACTGTCTTTTTCACATTGGATATTCTTTCCTGCTTTGTCAAAAATTAATTGACCATAAAATTGTGGGTTTATTTCTGGATAATCTATTCTATTCCATTGATCTATATGTCTGTTTCTGTGCCAGCAGTTTTGATTACTACAGCTTTGTCATATGACATGGAATCTGGAATTATGATACCTCCACCTTTGCTTTATCACAATTGTTTTGGTTATTCATGGTCTTTTTAGGATTTTAGGATTGTTTGTTCTAGTTCTGTGAAAAATGCTGTTGGTATTTGGATAGAGATTGCATTAAATGTGTAGATTGCTTTGGGTAGTATAGACATTTTTAATTTTATTTGGTCTTCCAATTCATGAGCATAAAGTGTCTATTTCTTTGTGTTGTCTTCAATTTATTTCAGCAATGTTTTACAGTTTTCAGAGTACAGATCTTTCACCTCTTTGGTTAGGTTTATTCCTAAGTTTCCTATTATTTTGGGTGCAATTGTAAATGAGATTGTTTTCTTAATTTCTCTTTCTGCTTACTTTATTATAAGTGTATAGGAATGCTATAGGTTTCTGCACATTTATTTTGTGTCCTGTGACTTTACTGAATTCATTTATCAATTCTAGCAGTTTTTTGGTGGAGTCTTTAGTTTTTTCTACTTATAGTATATCATGTCATCTGCCAAAAGTGAAGGTTTTACTACTTCCTTACCAATTTGGATGTCTTTTATTTCTTTTTGTTGTCTGGTTGCTGTGGCTAGGACTTTCCACTGCTATTTTGAATAAAAGTGGACTTTTTTGTTTTGTTCTTGACCTTAGGGGGAAAGCTCTGTTTTTCCCCATTGAGTGAGGTGTTCACTGTGGGTTTTTCATACATGACCTTTATTTTTTTAAATTTTATTTTATTATGTTCTATTAATCACCATACATTACATCATTAGTTTTTGATGTAGTGTTCCATGATTCATTGTTTGTGTATAACACCCAGTGCTCCATTCAATAGGTGCCCTCTTTAATATCCATCACCAGGCTAACCCATCGCCCCATCCCCCTGCCCTTTAGAACCCTCAGTTTGTTTCTCAGAGTCCATAGTCTCTCATGGTTCATCTCCCCCTCCGATTCCCCCCCTTCATTTTTCCCTTCCTACTATATTCTTTTTTTTTCTTTTTAACATATAATATATTATTTCTTTCAGAGGTACAGGTCTGT
>NW_028019180.1:0-695 GCF_054177405.1 Leptonychotes weddellii
TGCTGGTGAGGCCTGAACGGGGAGCAGGGGACGGGAGGATGGGGGAGATTCATGACCTGTTTAGGAGGCAGAACCAGTGGACAACTGACCCATGAGTTATGGGGTGAGGGAGAAGGAGACTCCAGGTGAACTCCTCATTCCTGGTCTGGGTGATTCCTGAGACGTGGCCCGGGGTGGGGGGGGCACTGGGGGTTCCTGGCGGGGGCGACCCTGGCCAGGCCCTGCTGCCCGACTTCTGTTTGCGGTGAGCCTGGCCATGTCTCCGACGAGGAAGGAGCTGAGCAGCAAGGGAAAGCGCACAGTTGCCTTTTCCTTTTGAGGCTCACGGGGCTTGTGTATGTGGGCGTCAGTGACTTCGTGGTGGAGCGTGCAGCCCACGCAGGACAGTGTCTGGAGGGATGGCGTGGAGGCATGGCTTAGTTTCCCCACCACATCTGGAGGCCCTGGCCCTGTCTAGCCTGGCTCCCGTCCGGGTGCTCGCAGCTGCGGCTCTCTCAGCCACAGCGGGTCACACGCTGTCCCCGGTGTCTGTGAGGCGGTCTGGGCATCGACTAGGCCTGTGAACGGCTGTTAGAAGCTGCCAAACGTGGCTCAGCGGTGTGTCACCCACGGCCCCCCTGCATTGCCACCTTAGTCCACGTGAACCCTTGCCAGGGATGGTGGTAGTGGAATGGGCTGGAATTTTCCCCATTTGG
>NW_028019181.1:0-695 GCF_054177405.1 Leptonychotes weddellii
AGCAGCAGTACACTCACCTTGAAATCCCTCCTTGGTCACAGTCTTTTTAGCAGCAACCTGATCTTCCTTTTCAATCTCTTCAGGATCCCTGTAGAAGTAGGGATCAGGCATGGATGGGTTCTTACAGGGCACCACACATACTGGGAAGTTCTAGGTCAGCATCCACCACATCAGACCCACTGCTGTTGTGCAGAATGGCATGTCCACACAGGGTAGTCTATGTTACATAGAGTGATGTACACAGGTGCGCATAAGACATGTCTTTGAGAGGCTGGTGGTTATCCCTGGGATCCGTAAACATCAGAACATGTGACTCCTGGCTAGTGAAGGTTCCAGAAGCCAAGCAGCCAACAGTAGGAGTGGTTCTGCTAGCAGCAGCAACTTCAGCCCATCCCCTGGCCAGTATTCCAGGAGGATGTGAGACTGACATCAACCACATCTGACATCATATCACATCACATCACATCACATCACATCACAACACATCACATCACAACACATCACATCACAACACATCACGTCACGTCACGTCACATCACGTCACATCACAACACGTCACATCACATCACAACACGTCACGTCACGTCACATCACGTCACGTCACGTCACATCACGTCACGTCACGTCACAACACATCACGTCACGTCACATCACAACACGTCACGTCACATCACAACACGTCACGTCACATCACA
>NW_028019182.1:0-695 GCF_054177405.1 Leptonychotes weddellii
ATATTTTTCATTTTTCCCCTTAAAATAGACTTTCTTCTAATAAACTACAATGTGTTATTATTCCTAAGACAGTTAACATTAATTATTATTAATTTTGCAATACACTAAGTTGTTATGTCTTTGCTATATCTTTTATTCTGGAATATTTTTCCCATCCGAACTTTAAATTTTTTTTAATTTGATTTTTTAAAGAATTCAAGACAGATTCTTATAGAATGGCTCATATTATGAATTTCTCAGACTGCTTTCCTCAAAAAGAAATCAAATTGAAATGGAAATAAAATTATAATAAATCATGAAAAATAAAATTCTGCAATGTATAAGAGCTCTCATATCAGACTGTGTCATGACTATCCTTTAAGTCGTATAAACTCACATAGATTCTGGTGGATATTTACTTGGTGATACATATTTGGCCTTTAGTACATATTTATACATATTTGATGTTAACAGACATATTTAAAAATTTAAAGACATAGGGGTGCATATGTCTTCTTGAATTAGTGTCTATATATTTTTTTCAGATAAAAATCTAGAAGTAGAATTGCTGGATTATAGTAGTTTTTTTTTTGGGGGGGGGACCTTCATACCATTTTCCAAAGTGGCTACACCAGTTTATATTCCCAGCAACAGCATGTGAGGGTTCCCTTTTCTCCACATCCTTATCAACACTTGTTACTTCTTGTCTTTTTGAT
>NW_028019183.1:0-695 GCF_054177405.1 Leptonychotes weddellii
GGCTCACCTCCCCAGACAACCCCACCTCCCAGTGGGCTCCACCTTCCATTACCTCCATCTCTCCAGCCTGCTGCATCCTACCACTTTGTCCCATTTCAAGTCATTTCTACATCTGTTTTCACACCTCTCCCACCCTTCAGAATCTAAGGACTAGAGCAGGTCTCAGAGCCCAGTGAAAGGAAGGACATTTGCCCCCTTCTCTCTCCTCCTGCCCTCTGCCTACCGTCTCCCTTCTCTTCCTGCACGCAGACCCCGTGAGGTCTGGTAAGGTCACAGCAAAGTGATGCGCAGAGGTGCACAGAGGAACAGGATGACCAGGGGAAATCCTGCTAGGCACTTCAGTCCACCTGGGAGAAGCCCCACCCACCACGGTGAGGCCCACCCCCTCCTGAGTGGCCTCAGGGGTGGCCAGGGCCCCACACAGCTTGGCTCTGCCCAGGTTAGAAGGGACCCTTGGCAGCCCTGGGACCTCGGGAGGGCCTGATGACCTGGTCATCCCAAAGCCACTCCTTCTCATTAGACGACAGAGGCAAAAGGTGACTGCTCCCCCATCAGGTTGTCCTACCACCTCGGCCTCCACTCCAGCTGGAGGGAGACTCCCTCTCAGCTCCCAGCGTGGGTTTGTGGGAGAGAAAGGACCTCGTGCAGCCTCTGTGTCTTTTCTCCCCCCAGATCAATGACATCTGAGAGCCCAG
>NW_028019184.1:0-695 GCF_054177405.1 Leptonychotes weddellii
AGTGGTTGCAAGGGCAAATTTGCTATCTATTTCAGCAAGATGTTCTTTCTTTGGGTGGATCCAGAAAAATATCATAAATAACCTTCAAATTGTTCCAAAGGATGTCATCACTATTGGCAGAGTTGTGACCACAACTTCTAGTAACAAACTCAAAAGATGATGCATTGCTCAAAGCACAAAAAATACTTCTGGAATTTTTTGCCCAAATTCCAGCATGTATACCTTTTCCTTTGCCAACTGTGTGAATACCATGATGATGGTTTTGCCATTGAGATACTTTTAAATGATTTAAATAAGGCTAAAATTTTTTGAAAATTTAATATACTCCTATTAAATATTTTTATAAAAAATATTCACTATTCTAATGTCTAATGCCCATCTAGTTGCCAATATAAAGAATGACTCTTACTCTGTGCACTTTCCATCTAGACCTATACTTGACAAATACATATATAACTTGACAAATCACAGGAGTTGGCTATTCATATTTCAGCCACCATGTGCAACTATTGTGGGTACTGCGTTAATTTGTGAGTATATCCAGAACCTTCACTTAGTACATGAAGAAAAGGGCTGGATGAGTTACTCTGCCCTTTGTCTTACTTAAAAGCTTCTCTAGCTCAAACCCTCCCCTTTCTTCTACTCAAGCAGTGTCCATCTAAGACTCTGGTGGCAGCATAATCCTCAGACCTTTA
>NW_028019185.1:0-695 GCF_054177405.1 Leptonychotes weddellii
CATTTGGGAGTTATTTACGGAGGGTGAAAGTTGAAATGGTGGATTTAGTGAACTCACAGAATGAAAGACATTTACAAACACTAGAGAAAAATTCATAGGAAAGGGACAGGAAAAGATAAACGGACAAGACAAGAATCAACCAGGGAAGAAAATAAGAGCAGAAGGAATGGAAACCGAGGGAAGACAGAATTCTAACTTTATATTTTTTCTCTCCTCATTCCTCTGCGCACCGATACTCTTTTGTGCTATATTTTTCTCCCAAGAATAAGAGATGTCATCTACCAACTCCTTTTCAGAAATAAAAGCTTTGAATGCCTTCTCTGTAAACTACTTTTCCATGACTTATACACATGAGGTAGGGGGTTATCAGGGACTTCTAAAGCTAACCTAGAAAATAAGTATTTTGGGGTAAGATTTAAAAGGCAAGGGTGACACTGGTTATGTGGAAAGTGGTTATAGTCAAGTTTCACTTTGTTTTGTCTTTACAATTGTGAGGACACGCTGAGCCATCAGACTGATGTGATTCTGGGACAGCTAGCAGATGAACACACAGGATACGTGTCTGCAAGTTCTTGCATCAATGTTTTAAATTTGGATTTATACATCTTCAAAAAATATTTTAATTTTTTTGCATAAGTAATACATTCACAGTGTACACAAATCATAGTAATTTAAAAACATGTGCTTTTTTTTTT
>NW_028019186.1:0-695 GCF_054177405.1 Leptonychotes weddellii
GGAGAATGGGTTAGCCTGGTGATGGGTATTAAAGAGGGCACGTTCTGCATGGAGCACTGCGTGTTATATGCAAACAATGAATCATGGATCACTACATCAAAAACTAATGATGTATGGTGATTAACATAATAAAATAAAATAAATTCAAATTTAGCAGGAGGAAGAAAATAAAGATGAGAGCAGATATAAACAAAACAGAAGAGAAAAATAGAAAAACCAACAATAATGAGAGTGGGTTTTTTGGAAAGGTAAGTAAAATCAGAAATTAAAGTGAGGACATTACAACTGATGTCACAGAAATAAAAAGCATCACAAGAAAACAGAAGGAACAATTGCTTGCCAAAAAAACTGGATAACCTAGAAGAAATGAGTGATTTCCTAGAGACCTACAAGACTTACTCCAACAGAAAGTTTGAACATATCTATAACTAGCAAGAGGATTAAATCAGTAATCAAAGATCTAAAAATGAAAAGCCCACAACAAGATGACACAACTGCTGAATTCTTTCAACTGTTTTTTTTAATTCTTTCAGTTGTTTAAAAAATGAATACCAACACTTCTCAAACTCTTCCAAAAAACTAAAGGGGAGGGAACACATCCAAACCCCTTTTATGAAGTGAGATGTACCCTGATACCAAAGCCAAGATACAGAAGTAACCTAAGTGTCCATGGGCAAATGGATAGACAAGATGTC
>NW_028019187.1:0-695 GCF_054177405.1 Leptonychotes weddellii
ATGGGACACCCCACCGCTTGGCACACGCGCCATCAGTCAAGCATCAACACTGTTCTTCTTTCTTTGCCCCAGGGGAGTACTGTTTCTGAAGGCTAGATTCATACATTTCTTTTCTTAATTTTTTTTAAAGATTTTTTTTTATTTATTTGACAGAGAGAGAGCACAGGCCGGGGGAGCAGCAGGCAGAGGGAGAGGGAGAGGGAGAAGCAGGGAGCCTGATGCGAGGCTCGATCCCAGGACGAGTCCTACATTCCTTTTCAAATTCTCTTCCCACGGGCCCGCAGAACCTCTGGCCACTCACGGCTCTCAGTGCCTCAGCTGGCTAGGCTGATGAAAGCTCCTGGCTGCCTTTCTTTCCAAGCCTGACTCTTCAAAGGAGATCCAGGTTACAGACACTTGATATCTGGCAAACACTGCCTTGGAGAAAACTCTGCGCAGCGTTCCCCCCGAAGTGAGATTTGCCTCGGCGGGACCCGAGCCCATGGTGTTCAGAGAGTCCTCCCCGCGTGCGGGCCCCCAACGGGTAGCCCCGAGGTCCTAGCTCTCTGATTCAGCGGGGCCCGCTCCTGCTGGGGTGGCCAGCTTCACAAAGTGATGGCAGGAAGAGTTCACCGAGGGCCACCACCTCAACGAATCCATTTACAAGATTCAATGCGCACAAAGCCTAGGGAAAACCTCTGCCCCGGGGAAGGGGG
>NW_028019188.1:0-695 GCF_054177405.1 Leptonychotes weddellii
TCTGTCCGACGCCATGCACCACCTGACTGGAGCTGGAACAGCAGGGTTGGAAGCAAGCATGCTAGGGACACTAGGGATGAGGAGAGAAGTCAGCAACATGCAGCCCGAGTCTCTTCCCAATGGGAATAGTCGCCATTCGTTAGAAGCTGGTAGGAAAATGAGGGAGCGGAAGGCACACGATAGAGGGGATGAGCGTAGCAGGGGTCAGGCTGGAGGCTGGAAAGCCCGAGTGAGGGGTCCTCACAGGCACAGGAGAGGCTGAAGCGGAGTGAGGGCAGGGGAAGGCAGCAGCAGGGATGAGGAAAGTCTCACGAAGGAAGGGAAGAGGACCCGATGGAGGGCCCGTGGAGCGCTGTAGAGAAATGACAACATTCCACAGAGAAGCTCTGAGATCGTCCAGAGAGGGGTGCGGCTCAGACTCCCCGGGGTGTTGCTCCCTGAGCCTTCAGATTCCCCAGCGATGATGCAGCACGACGTCGTGGCCGCGTGGCGGCGTCGGAACTGGTGTCCGGCCTTCTCAAGGTTGCCGCACGGGTACCGCAGGGCATGTAACTTGGGAAGAAAAGTCCAGTTAATAAGAGAAATGAAGGCAGGAGAGGCGGCAAGAGGTGAGGGAGGCCAGGATGGCGGGAGAAGCACGCCCGGCGTGAGAACACAGCCAGTGACCGTCACCGCCCTCGGAAGGTTGTCTTCCA
>NW_028019189.1:0-695 GCF_054177405.1 Leptonychotes weddellii
TATATAACTACATGGATTCCACCAACAAATGAACCTGTGAGACAATCTGTGATCCCAATCTCTGGCGTCTTCAAGGAATTCCCCCGTTCACCTGCTAACTCTATGGTCACTACTTGAAAACACTAGTGCCTCTTTGTAACTTTCTGGAATGTCTTATTTGAATACCTGGTACAGGGCTTGGAAGATTTTGATTATGCAAATTCTGTATTTACTCAGTCAAAGCAAAATGCCTAGTTTCTATGCAGCTAATTACCTTTTAGATGCTATTTCCTATATTCTACCTCATTTAGAAAGAAAAATTAAATAGCACCCTATGAATGAATTAAAAAACCCAACCCTATAGTACTTTCCAAACCTGAAGAGAATCATTATTTTTCACAAATACACAAATCCAAAATGTTACCTTACGCCAATATTGGTTCAGCAAATCTTACATATAGAACTATGTTCACAATTCATAAATAATCAAAGTACCGCTTCTCTTTATTTGGGACAATTTAACTGGCCACATAAACCTAAACCCCCAGATAAAACACACACTACCTTTTTTTTTAAAGATTTAAAGGCGCCCCGACACACACTACCTTTTATTCACTTAGTTAATCATTAAATAAGTATTGTTTAAGCATCTAGAACAAGTGTGATATTGTACTCAAGATGTACAATGATGAAAACAGACATGGCAGCTATTCTCA
>NW_028019190.1:0-11159 GCF_054177405.1 Leptonychotes weddellii
AAAAAAAAAAAGAGAAAAAGTACAATTTCAATTTCAGATCAATCTCACTTATAAACATAGATGAAAAAAATCATCTAAAATATAGAAGCAAACCCAATCCAGCTATATGTAAAAATAGTGAGGGGAGCCTGGCTGGCTCATTCCATAGAGCATGTGAATCTTGATCTCAGGATTGTGGGTATAAGCCCCACATTGGGCATAGAGCCTCTTTAAAAGAAAAAAAAAAAAAGGTGAGGGATCATGAACACATTGTATTTATTCCATGAGTTTGGTTTGACATTAGAAAATTATTTAATATAATTCACCACTAAAGGAGAAAAACAAAATGACCTTCACAAACAATGCAGAAAAAAGTGTTTGATACCATTCATCTCCCTACCATGACAAAAATCTCTCAGCAAGCTAGGATTAGATAGAAACTTCCTCATCTTGATATATAGTATCTAAAAAATCCTACAGCAAATATATTTAATGGTAAAATGTTGAAAACATTCCCTTTAATATCGGAAACAATACTTTGCTATCACCACATCTTTACAACATTATACCAGAGTTCGTAGCCAGTGGAGTGAGGCATAATTAGATAAATAATATAAAAATTGGAAACGAAGAATCAAATTTGTTTTTATTTGCAATTAGCATGACTGTCTCCATAAAAATCCCAAAAGTATTTACACAAAAATCCTAAAGTATTTAAGTTTAAAACAAACATTTAGGAAATGTGGTTGTAAAAGATACTATTTATGATAACAAAAAATAAAAAGTACCAGGGCACCTGGCTGGCTCAGTGGGTAGAGCAGGCAACTCTTGATCTCCAGGTCAAGAGTTTGAGCCCCACATTGGGAACAGAAGTTACTTGATAGATAGACAGATAGATAGATAGATAGACCTACAATAAAGCTAACAAATATATAAAAGGTGTCTGGAAAAAATAAAAACTTTATTAAAAGAAATCAAGGAATGAAGTTATACACAATGTCCATGGATCAGAATACTACAGAAAAGATGAGAATCCCCCATAGGGCTCCTGGATGGCTCAGTTGGTTGAGCGTCTGCCTTCGGCTCAGGTCATGATCTCAGGGTCCTGTGATCCAGCCCCGCATCGGGCTTCCTACTCAGTGGGGAGTCTGCTTCTCCCTCTCCCTCTGCCCATCCCACCCCCCTGCTTGTGCTCTCTCTCTCAAATAAATAAAAGTTTAAAAAATTAAAAAAATAAATAAAGCCGCTTGTTGAATAGGGCACACATTATATCTGCTCACTTTCCATTCACCAAAGCAAGTCACATGGTTAAGTTCAAAGAAGGTGGGAAAGTGGAGAACATTCTGCCCACAATGAACCATAGCAAAGGCAGGAAGGAAAAGAAAATTTATGAGCAAATAATACAATTTATTACAGATCTTTATGTGACACCATACCAAAAAAAAAAGTCAATATTAAAGGCTTAAAGACATAAATGTAAAAGACAAAGTTATGAAACTTTTAGGAGAATATGTCCTTAGGGCAAGAAAGAAGTTCCCAAGTATGGCACATAAAAAAGGAAACTGTTAAAAATTTGGTAACTTCAATATTAAAATTAAAAACTTACATTCATCAGGATTTCAAGATGGGACAAAACATTTGCAACATATATCATTGGCAAAGGATTTGTATCCAGAATACATAAAACATCCTTCTAAACATGTAAGAAAAATAGACCTTGGCAAATGCCAGACTTGGTATTTGACAGACGTGGCATTACAAATCAGTGAGAAAAATCTGAATTACTCAGTACAAGGTGCTGAGACAACTGGCTGTCTATATGGGGAAAGATAAAATGAGATCCCTACCTCACACTATACACCAAAATAAATTCTGGATTATTTAAAAAGCAAAATATGGGGGCGCCTGGGAGGCTCAGTCAGTTAAACATCTGCCTTCGGCTCAGGTCATGAGTCCAGGGTCCTGGGATCGAGCCCCATGTCGGGCTCCTTGCTCAGCGGGGAGTCTGCTTCTCCCTCTCCCTCTGCCTGCCACTCCCCCTGCTTGTACTCTCTCTCTGTGTCAAATAAATAAAATCTTTAAAAAATAAACAAATAAAATAAATAAAAAGCAAAATATGAAAAGCAACATTTTCTCATTTTAAAGATTTTTTTTTTTTTTACAGAGAGAGAGCACAAGCAAGGGGAGTGGCAGAGGGAGAAGCAGACTCCCCACTGAGCAGGCAGCCTGATGCAGGACTCGATCCCAGGACCCTGAACTCATGACCTGAGCCAAAGGCAGATGCTTAACTGACTGAGCCATCCAGGTGCCCCAACATTTTCTCATTTTAAAAGAAAATCTAGAGTGTCATTAGGTACTGCTTAAGGAAAGAGTGTTTTAAATGAATACTAAGAAATCAAGTTTATAAAAGGAAAGGTTAGTAAATGTTGATTACATTTAAAAACTGTGCAAACAATGAATCATGGAACACTTTATCTAGAACTAATGATGTAATGTATGGGGATTAACATAAGAATAAAAAAAAAATCTAACCCATAAAAAAAAAATAAAAAATAAAAATAAATAAAAATAAAAACTGTGCAAGTCAAAAACCACGCTAATCCAAGTTACAAGTGAAGTTATAGACTGGAAGACGATATTTCCAACACATGGCAAAGGATAAATATCCAGAACATTTAAAATGTCCCAGACACACCACAAAACCAGCTGAAGAAAGCCTCGCAAACTGGAGAACCACCAGGTGTTTCCCATGATTGTAGCCCAGAGTGTGGTGTGTGCGTGTAACCTGCACACTACTCTCCACACCTTTGCACAAGTGATTCCTTTGACTAGAATGCCCTTTCTCTATTTTGTTCCTGAAATTGGGAAAGGCTTCATGAAAATCAGTATTTTCTTTCTCTGAGCTTCTCCGGCTCGTTTTGCACCCTCAAGAGACAAGCTTTAAAATACTGTAATTCATTATGATCGGTATTGTACTAGCCTGCGTGGGCTGCCATAACGAAATGCCATAGAACAGGGGGCTTGGAAGCCCAAAATCACAGCACCAGCCAATTTGGTTTCTGAGGAGAGCTCTCTCCTTGGCTTGCAAATGGTCACCTCTCACAGTGTCTTCCCATGGCCTTTTCTTGGTGAGTGCGCATGGAGAGAGATCTCTCACCTGTTCTTATAAGGCCACCAATCCTATTGGATTAGGATCCCACCCTTAAGACTTTATTTAACCCTAAGGACTTCCAAAAGTCCTACCTCCAAATATAGTCGCACTGGGGCTCAGGGCTTCAACATACGGATTTGCCAGAGACAACCCATACATTGTTCCAGCATTGGGGGTGAATTTCAGTCCATAGCAAGTATTCTATCTCCCCCACTCTTGTTTTATTAGGTCTTTAAAATCTGTACAGGTCTTTGAACATCTGCCGTAAGTCCACTTCTGTCCTAGGTATTAGGGTATCTAGATGGGTCTTTGGTTGTTGCTAGGCTACTTCTGTAGGTAAGTCTGAGGAAGGGGGTAAAAGACAGGATTCTCGGAAGCAGCATAATGTGATCCCAGAGAGAGGAGAGAGGAAAAGATGAAAAAGTGTTCCAAGGTGTGCTTAAATTCTCCAGCAAGAGGGGACACCATTCTCTTTGATGTGGATGTATGAGACAGATGGCCAAGAAAGTTTCCCTAGGGAGCGCATTTCTAGCCTAATTTTTGGTAGATGCTTCCCCCATCTGGGTGGCATCTGCTATCCCATCTCTCTGCTTTGTTTTGTTTTGTTTCTCTTCCAGAAGGGGCTGCCAAGACTCTGGATGCACGCAGGGCTGGTCTTTTAGTGGCCATAGGCACCAAGAGATCCATAGTTATCTGCTCTTACCTAACCCCGGCAGGTTTTGCTGCTTGAAAACCATTGTGCCTTCATTCCAAAAGATGAAGTTGTAAATAAGCATCAGGAGCTGAAAAGACATGCCAGCAGAAGCCAAAAACCAGACAGTCTGCACACGGTGTCCTACAAGGAAGCCCCCCCACACTCAGCTCTTGGTGGTAACAGCGCTACCCACGGCCCCGGCTGACCATGACCATCAGTGGCTTTATCCTCATCTCCTGCTGCTCCATCCCGGGGGGAGGGGGGGAGGGCAAAGAAAGTTACCTGTGATTTGAGAACACTGGAAGTCTGCAGCCTTAGCCCCGGTGTATGGCTGAACACAGGACATGTATGTTCACTTTTGCCTGCGCTGCTAGACGGTGGGTACTCAGTAAATGTTTATTGCGTGCCATGAGGTGTCTGGCATGGGGCTATGCACCGGGAACATAAACATGAATGAGAAAGCTAGGATCCGGGGCACCTGGTGGCTCAGTCGGTTGGGGGTCTGCCTTCGGCTCGGGTCATGATCCTGGAGTCCCAGGTTCGGGCCCCATGTGGGGCTCCCTTCTCAGCGGGGAGTCTCCTTCTCCCTCTCCCTCTGCTCTCCCCCTGCTTGTGTTCTCTCTTGCTCACGCTCTCAAATAAATTTAAAAAGGGGGGGGGTAGTTTACAGACAACTGCTGGAGTGTGATGGTTAGTTTTATGCGACTACCGGGCTAGGCTATGGTGCGTGTTGCTGTTGAAGGTATTTTGTACCCGTGATTAACATCTACAATCTGTTGACTTTACGTAGAAGAGATTCCCCTCGGTAATGTGGGTGCGTTTCATCCAATTAGTTAAAAGGCCTTAAGAGCTAAACTTGAGCGTTTCCTGAAGAAAGTTGGCCTGGAGATTGCAACATGAGCTCCTGCCTGAGAGTTCGGGCCACCGGCTGTGCCCTACAGACTTGGGACAGCTGCCACAAGCTGAATTAAGCAGCCAATGCCTTGAAATACATGTGTGTGCACGTGCATGAACCAGGTACACAGGAACATCTAGAGAGACTTAGCTCATGGAATGTATCCTACTGTTTAGATATGGACATGTAAAGATATGGACAGAGTTAGAGATACACTGATCTCTCCTGCTGGTTCTGTTTCTCTGGAGAACCCAGACTGATCCAGGGAGACTCCCATGTACACAAGGGATTACTAGGCAGTATCTTTTTTTTTTTTAAAGATTTTATTTATTTATTTGAGAGAGAATGAGAGACAGAGAGCAAGCATGAGAGGGAGGAAGGCCAGAGGGAGAAGCAGACTCCCTGCCGAGCAGGGAGCCCGATGCGGGACTCGATCCCGGGACTCCAGGATCATGACCTGAGCCGAAGGCAGTCGCTTAACCAACTGAGCCACCCAGGCGCCCTACTAGGCAGTGTCTTAAGTGCTATGACCGGGAAGCAACACATGCCGTATGTAGCCGTGTTAATCCTAAATCAGACTCTCCAGATTGGAACCTTGGATCCATCATGTACTAGATGCACCATGACCTTGGGTCGATTCCTACATTCTTTAAGCCTCAGTTGGCTTGCGTGTAAATGGAGATAGTATCCCCCTTGGGGGGTCATTGCAAGGGGTCAACGAGGTTAACAATCTTGCCCGTGAACACTCGGGTGGGAGTATGAGGCCAGGATTTGAACTCAGGTCGGCCAGGCTCCGATGCATGTACCCATAACCCTTGCTCTGTCAGTGCACTTGGGGATCTGTTCTGCAACAGGCACTTTGACACAAACAAACCCGTACCTTCAATTCTGCTCTGTAGAGATGCCTCTTAAATGTATTATACCTTTGGCCCAATCCTAAGGCGGAATTCCAGGCGCCATTGCATTCCGGTACTTGGATGTGACCACTGGCTTCAAACCCAACATTTATCTGAGAGAGAGAGAGAGAGAGCGCACGAGCAGGAGGGGCAGAGGGAGAGAGAGAATCCCAAGCAGACTGCACTGAGCAGGGAGCCCGACGTGGGGGGCTCGATCTTACAACCCTGAGATCACAACCAGAGCTGAAACCAAGAGTCGGACGCTTAACCGACTGTACCACCCAAGTGCCCCAAACCCAACGTATCTTAAATTCAAACTCATCATCTTCCCCCACCATCGACAAATCCTGGCTTTGTCTCTCTCTACTTATATCACCCTGGGAAAACTACTGACTTTCTAATCCTCGGAGTTCAACGTTGGGGGGAGGGAAAGTTGGCAATATGAGGAAAGCAGAAATATCATAGAAGTTCTTAACGTTTCTTTTTTTTTTTTTTTAAAGATTTTATTTATTTATTTGACAGAGAGAGACACAGCGAGAGAGGGAACACAAGCAGGGGGAGTGGGAGAGGGAGAAGCAGGCTTCCCGCGGAGCAGGGAGCCCGATGCGGGGCTCGATCCCAGAACCCTGGGATCATGACCTGAGCCGAAGGCAGACGCTTAACGACTGAGCCACCCAGGCACCCCGTTCTTAACGTTTCTTTGTGTCCACAGGACCTTATCTCTGTGTCTGGTACATTGTAGGTACTAGGTACATTATTCTATTTATTCATCCAGCATCTATTCATCAGCACTGACTTTAATTAATTGCACCACTGGAAACATGGATTTAGTCCTAACTCACTACTTGCAGGCTAATTTTCCAGGAAAATCATCATTTCCCATTAAACCAAATAAATATGCTGCAACGGGAGGGTTTCATTTACATTTTATGTTGCTGTGTTGCCATCTAGCGGACAATGTGCAAGTTACAAGCAAAAAGAGGATGGGGCACATGGGTGGCTGAGTCAGTTAAGCGTCTGACTCTTGATTTCTGCTCAGGTCATGATCTCAGGGGTGTGGGATCGAGCCCTACGTCAGCATGGAGCCTACTTAAGATTTTCTGCTCCTCTCCCCCTCTTAAAAAAAAAAGAGAAAAAGAGTGGGCAGAAAAAAACATCCTAGAAGAAATGTTTACAATTACGAAGACTAATCCATGCATGACATTGTTGGATTTCAACAACCATCTGAAAAACATAAATAACAGGATGCCTTTTAAATATAAAATAAATTATAAACGACCACTGTAGCAAGTTACCAGCTTATATAATCTTATGATCCCTCGCTTGTTCTAAGCAAAATGAAAAATAAGAGATTCAGCCTTCTTTCCTGCAACTGACTGCTTTGCTACATTTGAATTCTCCGTGCCATATGTTGGATGGGAATCTAAATTAAAGAGAAGCTGCTCTAACTAGGGGTTAGATTTCCTGACTCCTCTACCTTTCACTAGCTAAGAACCCTGTTTTCCTTTCTGAATAAGTTACCATTATCACGTGCTTACCATGAGCTTGGGGCCATGATGAATATTTTATGTGGATTATCTCACTTAATCCTTGTGAATCCCTCCCTCTGCTAACTCAAATCTTACTTATGAGACTCAGCTTACTGCCTCATCTATAAAAATGGGGTAAGTGACCTGTTCAAAGTCAAAACCAGGTGAGAGAACTGGATCCATGACCCAGGTGTGTCTGCATCAAACACAGGTTCTTCATGATTACATTGTCCCATATACAACACTCCTGCACAACTCCAAGAATGTTGTCAGGACGAAACAAGTCATGGAAAGCACTTTTTGGAGAAAGTGCAATGTTTGAAAGCTTATATGTAAAATACCATTACCACCACAAATAGGTGTAACATGCCCTATTAGGACAACCATTACTTCACAAAAGTATTATTCGGTTATGGATCACTTTTTCTCAGTAGTGATGTCCCCTCTTTCATTCTGGTTTTAGTAATTTTAATCTCTTTTTTCCTAGTGAGTTGAGCTGAAAATTTGTCAATTTTGTTGATCCTTTCAAAGAACCAATTTTGGGTTCTGTTGATTTTCTCTATTGTTCTCCTATTCTCAGTTTCTTTTATTTCCTCTCTAGTATTTCTTTCCTTGCTTACTTTGGGTTTACTTTGCTGTTCTTTTTCTAGTTTCCTAAGGTGAAAAATTGGGACTATTGATTTGAGATCTTTTTTCTTAAGACTTTTTTTTTTTAGTTTTAGATTCATAGCAAAATTGAGAGGAAAATACAAAGATTTTTCATATACTCCATGCCCTACAGATGCATAACCTTCCCCATGATCAATATCCCCCACCAGAGTGGTATCTTTGTTACAACTGATGAACCTGTATTGACACATCATCATCACCCAAAGTCCATAGTTTTCCTTAGGCTTCACTCTCGGTGTTGTACATTTTGCATCTGGACAGAGGTAAGATGCCATGTATCCATCATTATAGTATCATACAGAGTATTTTGCCTTTTCCAGAATGTCATGTAGTTGGAATCATAACGTGTAGTCTTTTCAGATTGGCTTCTTACATTTAGTAATATACATTTGTTTCCTCCGTATCTTTTTGTAGCTTAATAGTTCATTTCTTTTTAGTGATGAATAATACTCCATTGTCTGGGGGCACCTGGGTGACTCAGTAGGTTAAGCGTCCGACTCTTGATTTCGGCTCAGGTCATAATCTCACGGTCATGAGATAGAGCCCCGCGTCAGGCTCCACACTGAGAGTGAAGTCGGCTTGAGATTCTCTCTCCCTGTCTGCCCCTCCCCCACACACTCACATGCACTCGCACATCCTCTCTCTTAAAAAACAAAAACAAAAAACAAACAAACCAAAAAACCTGTAATACTGAGGCGCCTGGGTGGCTCAGTTGGTTAAGCGACTGCCTTCAGCTCAGGTCATGATCCTGGAGTCCCGGGATCAAGTCCCGCATCGGGCTCCCTGCTCAGCAGGGAGTCTGCTTCTCCCTCTGACCCTCCCCCCTCTCATGCTCTCTCTCTCTCATTCTCTCAAATAAATAAATAAAATCTTTAAAAAAAAAAAAAAACCTGTAATATTCCATTGTCTGGATATACCATAATTTAACTATTCATTCACATACCAAAGGACATCCTGGTTGCTTCCAACTTGGGTCAATTATCAATAAAGCTGCTCTAAGCACCCATATTCAGCTTTTTGTGTGGACATGTTTCATTTCATTTAGACAAATACCAGGGAGCACATTTGCTGGAGCATATGGGAAAAGTATGTTCAGTTTTGTAAGAAACTGTCCAACTGCCTTCCAAAGTGGCTGCACCATTTTGCATTCCCACCAGCAATGAATAAGAGTTTATAGTTTATAGTTATATAGGGTTTTATACTTATAAATTTCCCTCTAACCACTGTTTATGGCCGCCTTCTATACACTTTGGTGTGTTGTGTTTTCATTTTCATTAATCTCAAAGTATTTTCTAATTTTCTGTGACCCACTGGTTATTTCCATGTGTTGTTTAATTTCCACATATTTGTGAATCTCCTAAATTTCCTTCTGCTCTTGATTTCTAATATAACTTCATTGTGGTCAGAGAACATACTTTGTATGGTTTTAATCCCTTTGGATTTATTGAGGATTGTTTTATGGCCTAACATATGGTCTATCCTCAAGAATGTCCCACGTGCTCGAGTAAAATGTGTATGATACTGTTCTTGGATGGAACAGATGTCTGTTAGAACTACTTCATTTACAGTGCTCTTGGATTCTCTATTTCCTTGTTGTTCTGCCTCATTCATCTATCCATTATTAAAAGGGAGATATTGGGGCGCCTGGGTGGTACAGTTAAGCAGCCGACTCTTGATTTCAGCTGAGGTCATGATCTCAGGGTTTTGGGATCGAGCCCCAGGTCAGGCTCTGCGCTCGGCAGAGTCTGCTGGAGATTCTCTTTCTCCCTCTCGCCCTCCCCCTGACTCTCTCTAAAATAAATAAATCTTTAAAAGAAATAATGAGATATTGAAGTCTCCAACTACTATTGTTGGATTTCCTGACCACACTAGCAAAGCAACTCAATTTTTCCTTCTAAACAACAGTTACCATTACAGAGTGCATGCCATGCACCTGGGACTATGCTGGATATTTTATATGGACTATCTCTTAATCATTAAAAATTACCAATAATGAGTCATTGGTAATAATAATTGAATTGCCTATTTCTCCCTTCAATTCTCTCAGCATTTGCTTCATGCATTTTGGAGCTCTGTGGCCAAATGCATATATAATTGTTAGGTCCTCCTTATGGACCGACCCTTTTATCAATATGTACTGTGTCCTTGGTCTCTTGTAGCATTTTTTTTTTTTTTGGTCTTAAAGTCTATTTTGAATACATCATCTTACAGTTTTCTGACCTCATCATTTCTGATGAGAAGCAAGCTTTTAATCTTTTTGAGCATCCTTTACATGCGATGGGTTGTATCCTCTTGCTGCTTTCAACATTCTGTCGTTAGCTTTTGACAGTTTGACTATGATAAGTTTAGATGTGGATCTCTTTTGAGTTTATCATATTTAGAATTTGTTGAGCTTCTTGGATGTGCAGATTAATGGGTGTCTTTTTTTCCCAAGTCCTTCATCCAATTTGGGAAGTTTTCAGCCATTAATTCTTCAAATACTCTTTCTGCCCCCTTCTTCTCCTTCTAGGACTCCCATAATGTGTATGTTGGTATGCTTGATGGTGTCCCACAGGCCCCATAGGTTGTCTTCACTCTTCATTCTTTTTTCTTTCTGCTCCTCAAACTGGATAATTACAACAGTCCTGTTTTCAAGGTTTCTTTCATCTAACTGTCAAATTCGGTGAACTCCTCTCATAAATTTTTCATGTCAGTTACCGTACCTCTCAGTTCCAAAACTTCTATTTGGGTCTTTTTTTTTTTTTTTTTTTTTTACAATTTTTATCTTTTTACTGATATTCTCATTTTGTACATAAGTAATTTTTCTAGTTTCTTTTAGCTCTTTGAACATATTTAAGACAGTTAATTTAAAGTCTGGCCTTCAAGGATGGTTTCTGTTTTTTTCCCTGTGCATGAGCCGTATTACTTGTATCTTTGCCTATCTCGTAATTGTTGAAAACTGGACAATTAAAATAAGATGGCAATTCAGAAAATCAAATCTGTTGCCCCCTCCTTTTTAAGGTTTTTTGTTCTTGCCGGGGTTTTTCGTGACTTTCCTGAACTATTCTGTAAAGTCTGCATTATTTTTTTTTTATTAACATAATGTATTATGTTTCAAGGGTACAGGTCTGTGATTCATCAGTCTTACACAATTCACAGCACTCCCCATAGTACTTTCCATCCCCAATGTCCATCACTCAGCCACCCCATCCCTCCCACCCCCCTCCACTCCAGCAACCCTCAGTTTGTTTCCTGAGATTAAGAGTCTCTTATGGTTTGTCTCCCTCTCTGGTTTCATCTTGTTTCATTTTTCCCTCCCTTCCCCTATGATCATCTGTCTTGTTTCTCAAATTCCTCATATCAGCGA
>NW_028019191.1:0-695 GCF_054177405.1 Leptonychotes weddellii
AGCATTCCATGGTAATCTACTGCAAACAAGATAAAGTCCAAACTAGAATTTAGGTCCTCTATCCATGACCCCAGATTACTTCTCCGACATTTTCTTCTGTACCTCTGACACATACCCTAAATGGAAAACACACTAGACTGTTTACCCTGAATTCAGTCTTCACCATCCAACTTGCAAGCCCTTGCCCATCCTGTGCATAGAGCCTGCCTCCTGAAGACTTCCTCAAGTACCTTTTAGAAGCTACCCACTGGTAAGCCCAGAGAGCATTGATTTCATCTGGATATGTAACATAATTTTAATTGTGTTTTTCCTCTATTCCACTAAGCAGTAAGCTCTCCAAAGGCAGGTTGTGCCTTTTCCTCTGAGTACCTGGCTCACTGCTTTGCACCCAAAATAGTCAATAAGTGTTTGCTGAAATAGATGATAGAAAGGAGGAGGAGGATGCCCCTGGGGCAGTTGCAGAAGACTTTACAGGGGTGGGATTTGAGCTGGGTTTAAAGAAAAGGTAATATTTAGACAGAAATGATAGCTGATAACAGTTGTCACTGTATGTCAAAAACACAAGGACTTCCTCAAGGGCATTGTTATCATTCTGATGTAGACTGCTTAATATTACAGAGTAAATTGATCCTAAAAGTTCTCCTTTATTTTTTTAAAGATTTTATTTATTTATTTATTTGACAGAGAGAGAGAGA
>NW_028019192.1:0-695 GCF_054177405.1 Leptonychotes weddellii
TCAGTGCTCGTGGGAAATGAGTTTCCTGATTGAAATAGTAACACCCGTGAAGGTCCCTTAGCACTAATTTTGAGGAGGGGGCCATCAGGAGCTTGGACATTTTTATGACTGTTTTCACACCTAATACGTAGCCTGTAAATGTCACTAGAATACGCGTGCCTGGGCTCTGAGGTCACCTGCCACCAAAATTCTCCTTCCACCAGTTAGACTGAGTCTCCTCTAACGACTGAGTCTGCACTTGTCCCTGACCCCCTTCCAGGAAGGAGAGAGCAGGCTCGTGTCCAAGTTGGTGCGGGTGCTAGTCGTTGACCGAAGACTGCTGTCAGATACGGCGTCGGGTGGTCTGTGGTGGAAACAGACCAGTTTTTGCACCCAGTGCTGGGACCATCGTTGCATATGAGCTTGCCCCTCTGGGGAGATGCAGGTTTATTCAGAGGTCGCACAGATCCGTGTAGGAGCGGCTTCTAGAAGCACGGGGCGCGCGCACAGCCTGCTTACTGCTGCGAGGTCAGGACCCAGTCCCCACGGAGCGGCTGTCTCTACAGGACGCTCGTGAGGGCCCCCGGAGGAGGCGCGGCCTCTGTGGGGAGCACACACCGTTGGGGACAGCCAGGACCGGGCTCTTCGGGAGCACGCGGTGAGACGGAACGAGGCCCACATGGAAGATCACCCAGGTCAGAGACACGCCAGCTTCC
>NW_028019193.1:0-695 GCF_054177405.1 Leptonychotes weddellii
GAGACTTCACTGGTTGACCAGGTTCACAAGATACTTTACTTATTTTGGATTTCAAATTTGAGGGGCCTTCAGCTCCAGGACCCTCTAATTCATCCAAACTAAATTTCCTTTTAGTTCTCAATCCCCTATTTTTTCCCGTCATCTGGTCATTCTTTGGGGCAAGACAAGGATACATCCTCTCCCAGTCTTCTTCAGTAACTTCATATTCATACTCTGCATTCTCCTTATTCTCCAGAGGTACCCCGAGCTGGATGTGGTCTCCCTTATGGACAGAATAGACCTTTAAAGGTTCTAGACGTACTCTGTTCAGCCAAACACCATTCAGACTCTGGAGAAAGGGAAAGAAAGACGAAGTAAGCTTCATGATTTTCTTCCTCTTAATGGACTTTTTCCTGCTGCTGCAAAACCTTCTGCCTTTTCAGAAGGAAAACCCTTGAGAACAAATAGAAAAGGTTCATAAACCACCACCCTTAGAAACAGCATTCTTCCAACAGCTTTGGCTTTTTACCTACATTTTACATTCATGCCTCCACAGAGAACTGCTGGTATAATAGGGAGGAATCACCTTATTACTGGCAGATGAATTACTCAAATGCAGCAGCATTAAAAGAAACTGCAGTTGAATAGCTCCTATGGACCTAAACTGGGGGCCATGGCCCAAGACTGGAAAACCGGCTATTAGCAAAGGAAGCAGC
>NW_028019194.1:0-695 GCF_054177405.1 Leptonychotes weddellii
AGGGTGCTGATACTTAATCATGGTCGAGAGAGAGAAATAGAGCTATAGACACATGGTAATAGTTACATTCATTAAGCAGGTACTATATGCCCGGCTCTGTGCAAACAAAATTCTTTGCATGTATCAATTCAGTTAAGACTTGTGACACCCCTATAATCTAGTTACTAGTATTGCTATCCCGATTATGCAGATACAGATACCTTGCTCAAGGTCACAAAGTTAGTGAGTGACATGGCTGGGATTCAAATTTAAATGCAAATATATCTAAATACATATCTTTCTGTGGCCCCTTTACAGAACCCCAGGCCACTGGGGACTGCATTTGAAAAACCCTGGACTTAGGTGATCTATCTTTGAGTCTACTTTCTTGCTCTAGCAAACAATGACTTCATCAGTGACTTCACAAGACTATAAATAAATAACTAACCTCTACAGTTCTTTGCCACATCCAAGGATATAGAAGGATATATATATACACATACATACATTATATGTATATATATATATAGATATATATGTTACCATGAAACATATATATTTGTGTATGTACTTTATATATGAATATATTTACATATATGAGTAAACTATATGTGAAAGAATAAACTATATATCATGAACATATATGAATAAACTATATGTCTGGTAAACATATATATCATATATAATACCATACATATGTATAGATGAACTAAACG
>NW_028019195.1:0-695 GCF_054177405.1 Leptonychotes weddellii
GAATATGACTCTAAAAATGAAAAATAGATTTTTAAAAAAGGGATTGATAAGATGTTGGTTGAAAAAGGGAAAAAGAAAATGAAAAAAAATTAAAAAAATTAACTTTGAAAGACTAAAGAATCAGGGGGAGAAAAGCCATGAATTCTATGTGCTGTATTCCCCTAGCGATGGAGTTCTGCCGTTCTCATTGATCGGTAAACTTGGTCTTGGCTGGCGGTTCTTGCTGATCTTCTGGGGAGGGACCTGTTGCCGTGGTTCCCAAATGTCTTTGCAGGAGGCGGAATTGCCCCGCCCTTGCCAGTCCAGGCTAAGTAATCTGCTCGGGTTTGCTCTCAGGAGCTTTTGTTCCCTGCAAGCTTTCCATTCAGCTTTGGAGGATGAGAGTGAAAATGGTGGCCCCCCAATCTCCACCCCGGAGGAGCCGAGAACTCGGGGCCCCACTCCTCAGTAAACCCCCAGAGAAAAGCAGTCAATCACTCCCGTCTCCCTGGTCTCCGGCTGCACTCCGTGCTCACCCAGCCTGTGACCAAGCATTTCTATCTCTGGCACCCTACTCGGTGTGGAGTCACCAAACACAGATCTCTGCGGTGCGCTCCCAAGCTGCTCCTCCTGGGGGAGGAAGGGGAGTCTCCCCAGATCTGCCGCTTTTTGGGTCCCTGCTGGAAGAGCAGTGGCCTGACTGTGCCCCGGATCAC
>NW_028019196.1:0-695 GCF_054177405.1 Leptonychotes weddellii
AATTTATTTATTTGAGACAGAGAGAATGAGAGAGAGAGAGCACATGAGAGGGGGGAGGGTCAGAGGCAGAAGCAGGCTCCCTGCCGAGCAGGGAGCCCGATGCGGGACTCGATCCAGGGACTCCAGGATCATGACCTGAGCCGAGGGCAGTCGCTTAACCAACTGAGCCACCCAGGCGCCCAAGAGTCTGCATTTTTAACCAGCACCCTGAGTGAGGCTGAAGTGCAATAAAGCTTGAGAACCATTGGTTTGAAACTCAATATTTGTACCCGAATGTGGAACGTTAGCTCTTGGGTTTATATTATCTCTCATCATTTTCTCTTTGGAGAAAGGTTTTCCGTGCACGAGGTAATATGTCTATAAGTTTCTTGAGGACTTGTAGCCCCCACTGCCCCCAGCTCAGCACCAACCCACAGAAGATGCTTACTTGGTGTAAACTGGGCTGGATTGATTATAGTCGCAGCCAGAAAAAGAACACGGTTAGTGCCAAGTTCCATTTGATGGCCTAGTGCTTGGAAAGTGCTGGGCTGAGGCCAGGTCAAGAGATGGCACACTCTAATGATGCCAAGAACAAAGTTTCCTTTTTAAAGGAGATTTTAAAAAACAGATTAAGGACACTGCTGTATATTGGACCCGGGGTTGCAGCCAAGGTCCAGCTTAGCCTCATTTGAGCTGAAATGGTTGAATTACTTCTC
>NW_028019197.1:0-695 GCF_054177405.1 Leptonychotes weddellii
TGGAAGACAACCTTCCGAGGGCGGTGACGGTCACTGGCTGTGTTCTCACGCCGGGCGTGCTTCTCCCGCCATCCTGGCCTCCCTCACCTCTTGCCGCCTCTCCTGCCTTCATTTCTCTTATTAACTGGACTTTTCTTCCCAAGTTACATGCCCTGCGGTACCCGTGCGGCAACCTTGCGAAGGCCGGACACCAGTTCCGACGCCGCCACGCGGCCACGACGTCGTGCTGCATCATCGCTGGGGAATCTGAAGGCTCAGGGAGCAACACCCCGGGGAGTCTGAGCCGCACCCCTCTCTGGACGATCTCAGAGCTTCTCTGTGGAATGTTGTCATTTCTCTACAGCGCTCCACGGGCCCTCCATCGGGTCCTCTTCCCTTCCTTCGTGAGACTTTCCTCATCCCTGCTGCTGCCTTCCCCTGCCCTCACTCCGCTTCAGCCTCTCCTGTGCCTGTGAGGACCCCTCACTCGGGCTTTCCAGCCTCCAGCCTGACCCCCGCTACGCTCATCCCCTCTATCGTGTGCCTTCCGCTCCCTCATTTTCCTACCAGCTTCTAACGAATGGCGACTATTCCCATTGGGAAGAGACTCGGGCTGCATGTTGCTGACTTCTCTCCTCATCCCTAGTGTCCCTAGCATGCTTGCTTCCAACCCTGCTGTTCCAGCTCCAGTCAGGTGGTGCATGGCGTCGGACAGA
>NW_028019198.1:0-695 GCF_054177405.1 Leptonychotes weddellii
ACCCAAATAAATAAAATCATGAATGAAAGAGGAGAGATCACAACCAACATGAAAGAAATACAAACAATTATAAGAATATATTATGAGCAGCTATATGCCAGCAAATTAGACAATCTGGAAGAAATGGATGCATTCCTAGAGACATATAAACTAAACTGAACCAGGAAGAAATAGAAAACCTAAACAGACTCTTAACCACTAAGGAAATTGAAGCAGTCATCAAAAATCTTCCAACCAACAAGAGCCCAAGGCCAGATGATTTCCAGGGGAATTCTACCAAACATTTAGAGAATTAATACCTATTCTTCTGAAACTGTTCCAAAAAACAGAAATGTAAGGAAGACTTCCAAGCTCATTTTATGAGGCCACCATTACTTTGATTCCCAAACCAGACAAAGACCCTATCAAAAAAGAAAATTACAGACCAATATCCCTGATGAACATGGATGCAAAAATTCTCACCAAAATACTAGCCAGTAGGATCCAACAGTACATTAAAAGGATTATTCACCATGACCAAGTGGGATTTATCCCTGGGCTGCAAGGTTGGTTCAACATCTGCAAATCAATCAATGTGATACAATACATTGATAAAAGAAATAACAAGAACCATAGGATCCTCTCAATAGATGCAGAAAAAGCATTTGACAAAGTACAGCATCCTTTCTTGATCAAAATTCTTCAGAGTACAGGGA
>NW_028019199.1:0-695 GCF_054177405.1 Leptonychotes weddellii
TGACCCAACCGGAAGTAGAGTCTGTGGGTGAATTACCCAGAACCCCAGATTCTGCTCTTCTTCTGATGGCCTTTCTCACCCCGATACACCCCCTGCTCCCTCTCCCTGCTCCATTCATCAACACCGTCAGCAAAAAAGAAGGAAAGAAAAAGAAACTTATATTAGATGGGGCTCCTATCGTCTCTGGGGAAAAGGTGGCAAGAGAGTGATTTTAATGAAGCTGATATCCAACTGAATCCTGAGTTCTCAGATTTAAGATTGATTATGAATTTAACACAAAGCACGGCAGTATTTTAATTCCATTCTGTCATTCTCCATGGAAGGGCTTCTGCTGCGGGTGCTGTGCTGAAATCACCCAAAGCAGAGAGCACCGCTCTCAGAACCAATTATTAGCAATCTAATTATTTTACCTAATAATTAGATTCTGCTCACTACAGTTCACTCAAGGCCCTTATGAGATCGTTTCAGAAAGCTAGACCTGGAGTGAACGTGAACATTTCTGTTGTAGGATGGTGAAGCGTTTTTCCCAGGGCAACAGAGGGAAGTTATTAAAAAACAACAACAACAAAAAGGCCAGCGTGTTTACCTTCGAGCTGCCTGGTCTAACCTCGACACTCCCTCAGGGCTATTGAGAAAGCCCACGCTGAGGGGGTGTCGGGGCCAGAGCCTGGAGGGTGTGGGGGCCGGTCAGGCAC
>NW_028019200.1:0-695 GCF_054177405.1 Leptonychotes weddellii
GCCCCTCGTCCTACCCAGGAGCAGGCAGCTCAGGCACCTGGAACAGGATGACCAGTGTTGTCCTCAGATAGAAAGAGCGTCTGAGTTTCTCGAACAGAGTGCAGTCCCTTCTCTTCATCTGCTCCTCTCAACAGAAAGAAGGGCCTTGTGGGTTTGGGGAAGACGCAGGCGGGCCATAGGGCTGCGAGTGGCCATTTCCCGCCCCTTGTTCATTTTAGCACCAACGAGCAGATGCTGCACGGCAAGGTTCTTGAAGGTGAATATTCTGAAAGTTGCTGTAAGATGAAAAACATCAAGTACTAGAGGTGACTTAAGGAATAGTATCGATGGTTCTTTTGAAGCACTCAGACTCGGCCGCCGTGGGTTTGGTGCCAACTTTGTGCTAGCTCACTTTCTTGTCCTGCGTCATTCAGTTCTCCCAGGTGGGAAGATGGCGGCGGCGGGGGTGGGGGGGTTCCCTCAGGAGAAAAGACTTTTTCATGGTCAGGTGGAGAGCGGGTGGCCCGTGAGGACTTCAGCCCCCATGTAAGACCCACCCTCCCCCTGGGCTGGATCTGCTTGGGCTGTTCTCATCCTTTTGAGACAGTCTTTCCTTTCCAGCCTCCGCACTCTACCTAGAACTCTGCTCCATCGCCGTGTTAATCATGTTAATGTTCCCGTGCCTCACTGCAGTGATGTAATTAGCTACCTGGCCC
>NW_028019201.1:0-11157 GCF_054177405.1 Leptonychotes weddellii
CAAGTTGGTACAGCCACTTTGGAAAACAGTGTGGAGGTGCCTCAAAAAATTAAAAATAGAGCTACCCTCTGACCCAGCAATTGCACTACTGGGTATTTACCCCAAAGACACAGATGTAGTCAAAAGAAGGGCCATATGCACCCCAATGTTCATAGCAGCAATGTCCGCAATAGCCAAACTGTGGAAAGAGCCTAGATGCCCTTCAACAGATGAATGGATAAAAAAGATGTGGCCCATATATACAATGGAATATTACTCAGCCATCAGAAAGGATGAATAGCCAACTTTTGCATCAACATGGATGGGACTGGAGGAGATTATGCTAAGTGAAATAAGTCAAGCAGAGAAAGTCAGTTATCATATGGTTTCACTTCTTTGTGGAACATAAGGAATAGCATGGAGGACATTAGGAGAAGGAAGGGAAAAATGAAGAGGGGGAAATCAGAGGGAGAGACGAACCATGAGAGACTATGGACTCTTAGCTTCTATCTGAGGGTTTTAGAGGAGAGGGGGATCGGAGGATGAGTTAGCCCGGTGATGGTTATTAAGGAGGGCACAAACTGCATGGAGCCTAGGTGTTATACGAAATCAATGAATCATGAAACACTACATCAAAAACTAATGATGTATTGTATGGTGACTAACATAATAAAAATAATAATAATGATCTACAAAAAAAAAAAAATGGGTGCCTTGGTGGCTCAGTCAGTTTAGCATCTGACTTTTGGTTTTGGCTCAGGTCATGATCTCAGGGTCATGAAATCAAGCCCCATATCAGGCTTTGTGCTCAGCGAGGAATCTGCTTGAGATTCTCTCTATCCCTCTGCCCCTCCCCTGGCTCACACACACTCTTTCTCTCTCTCTCTCTCTCAAATAAATAAATCTCTAAATGAAACAAAGCAAAGCAAAACAAAACAACCCCACCCCCTGCTGGAACTAATAAATGATTATAGCAAGGTTGCAGGATACAAGTTTAATACACAGAAGTTACTCAGTCTCCTGTACAGCAACAATAAATGCATGGAATTTGAAATAAAAACATAAAAGTAGAATTACAACATGACCCATCATTCCCACTTCTAGGTATAAATCTAAAGGGAACGAAAACAGGATCTTGAAGAAATATTTTCATACCCACATTGTAGCATTATTCACTATAGTCAAGATATGGGAACTTAAAGTCCATCCACAGATGAATGGATAAAGGAGATGTATACACACACACACACACAGATTAATAGAGATAGAGATGTAGACAAATATTCAAATATGAGCCTATGTAATATAATACATTGTATATTATACTATATATTCATATATAAATATATATGGATATTATTCAGCCATGAAAAAAAAGGAAATCCTGCCATTTGCAACTAACTTTGGTGACTCTTGAAGGCATTATGCTAAGTGAAATAAGTCAGACAGAGAAAGATAAATACTGTATGATACCATTTGTATGTGGAACCTAAAAAAGCCAAACTCAGAGAAACAGAGTAGAGTGATGATTACCAGGGACTAAAGGGTGGGGAAAAATGGGGAAATGCTGGTCAAAGGATATAAACTTCCAATGATAAAATTAACATGGTGATTATAGCTAATAATACTGTAATATATACTTGAAAGTTTCTAAAAGAGCAGATCTTAGATGTGCTCATCACAAAAAAAGGAATGGTAATTATGTGCCAGGATGGAGGTGTTAGCTTATGCTATGATGATAATCATTTTGCAATATATAAATGTATCAAATCAACACATTGTAGACCTTAAACTTACATAATGTTATATATCAATTATATCTCAATAAAGCTGGAAAAAACCCACAATACTATTTACATTAGCACCCAAAGAAATTAAACACTTAGGTATAAATCTAACAAAATATATAGACAGTCTGTATAAGGAAAACTAAAAAACACAGATGAAGAACTAAAAATTCAGATAAAAAACTCAGATAAAGAACTAAATAAATGGAGAGATATTCCATGTTCACAGACAGGAAAACTCAATATTGTCAAGATGTCACTGCTTTCCAATTCAATCTATAGAGTCATTGCAATCACAAACAAACTCTCAGCAGGTTATTTTATGGCTATCAATAAACTGATTATAAAGGTTAAAAGAAAAGGCAGAAGATCTGGAATAGCCAACACAATATTGAAGGAGAAAAATAAAGTTGGAGGACTGATGCTACCTGACTTCAAGACTTAAAATAAATCAGGAAATAACAGACAAATGGATCAATGCAATGAAATAGAGAGCCCAGAAATATGTCCTCATATATATAGTCAACTTATCTTTGACAAAGAAACAAAGGCAATACAATGGAGGACAGGCTCTTCAACAAATAGTGCTGGGACAATGGGACATCCAGATGAACAACAACAAAAAAGAATCTAGACACAGACCTGACACACTTCACAAAAATTAACTAAAAATAGCTCATAGACCTAATGTAAATGCAAAAACTTGTAAAACTTCTAGAAGATAACATAAGAGAAAATTTAAATAACTGTGTATGGTGATGACTTTTTAGATACAAGACCAAAGACATGATCCAAGAAAGAAATGATTGATGAGCTGGACTTCATTAAAGTTAAAAACTTCTGTTATGTGAAAGACAATGCCAGCAGAATGACCAGACAGGCCACAGACTGGGAGAAAATATTTGCAAAAGACACATCTAATAAAGGACTGTTGTCTGAAATATACAAAGAACTCTTAAAACTCAATAAGCAAATAACTCAATTTAAAAAATGGGCCAAAGACCTTAACAGATTCCTCACTAAAGAAGATACACAACCGACAAATAAGCATATGAGAAGATGTTTCATATATAATCATGAAAATGCTAATCCAAGCAACAAGATACCAATATGCATCTATTAGAATAGCCTAAATCCTAAACACTGACAATACCAAATGCTGGTGAGGATGTGGAGCAAAAGGAATGCAAAATGGTACAGCCACTTGGAAAGACAGTTGGATAGTTTTTTTAAAAACTTAACATACTCTTACTATATGATATCACCATTACATTCCTTGATATTTGCTCAGAGGAACTGAAAACATGTCTACACAAAAACCTGCACACTGATGATATGTTTATAGCAGCTTCATTCATAATTACCAAAATTTGGAAACAACCAAGATGTCCTTCAGTAGGTGAATGAATAAATAAACTGTGGTACATCCAGACAATGGAATATTATCCACTGCTTAAAAGAAATAACTATGAAGCCATGAAAAGACATGGAGAAACTTAAATACAACCTAAGTGAAAGAAGCCACTGGAGGGGCGCCTGGGTGGCTCAGTCATTAAGCGTCTGCCTTCGGCTCAGGTCATGATCCCAGGGTCCTGGGATCGAGCCCCCCATCAGGCTTCCCGCTCGGCGGGAGGCCTGCTTCTCCCTCTCCCACTCCCCCTGCTTGTGTTCCCTCTCTCGCTGTCAAATAAATAAATAAAATCTTAAAAAAAAAAAAAAAGAAGCCACTGGGAGGGAACTCTAAAGTAAATAACGGGCATTGGATGATTATGATCAATATAGGTTCGTCCTTGGTAGAAAGTGTACCATTCTGGTGAATGATGTTGATAATGATGGAAACTATGCAAGGAGTAAATAGGAAATCTCTGTACTTCCTTCCCTTTTTTGTTAACTTAAACTGTTCTTAAAAAATTAAGTCACTAAACAAAACAAAACAAAACCCAAAAAACTAAAACCTTGACTTCAGACTACTTTTGGAAATATATTTTGGCTGATGAGAAATCTGCTGTCAGTCTAGTTGTTGACCCTTTACAGGCTACCTGTCTTGTCTCTCTGGCAGCTTTCAAGATTCTCTCTTCATGCTCGATGTTCTGCAATTTCATTATGATGTATGTGGGTGTATACTTGATTCACTCTGCCCTACTCTCTATGTACTATTTCAGCCTAAGAAGTTAGGGGTTTTTTCTTCCAGTTCTGGAAATTCTCACCCATTATCTGTTTGTCAGTGTTTGTACAATTTCCCATTTTCTCTACTTCTGGAACTTTTATTAGAAATACATTGGAGCTCTTTCATCTAACCATCATTTTTCCAATTTCTTGTTTTTCTTATCTTTCTATGCTTCATTTTGCCAAATATTAAGTACTATCACATTATTTCTGTGATTAGATCCAGTCTAGAATTCCTACCTATTGAACTCTTCAATTCAGTGGTTATATTTTTCATTTCAGGTTTTTTTTCATACTGATTTGACCGTAATTTATAGCTATCTATTTGTATGTTATAATTTATTTTTATGGTTATTTCCCCATCTTTACCTGTTTGAAGGTCGTTAACATACATTTAAGTCATTTTAAGATTCCATATTATTTGCATTTTGCCAGTAGTATAGCACCTTTTTGCTGATTTTGTTGCTTCTCTTTCTTAATGTTACATCTTCTATATGTGATTGGAAGCCTCATGTTGAGGCTGTAATAGTGGAAATTACTTACCATTCCCTTTCTCTACATGACCCCTCTGTGCCCACAGGTGGATTTTTGTCCCCTGGTGACACTGGGGAAATTGCAAATTTAGTCACTGAATCAGCAGGTGGTTTGGCCCAGATGCTGCGTGTTCAGCCACTTCTGCTCACTCCAGCCACTTTCAAAAACCACAGCCCCAGGCAGCAGTCAAAGTCCTACCCTAGCCCCAGGTTTTCTTTCATGAACTTGGATCCAGTTCCCCAAACTGTGTGTGATGCTTTTTGCCCTTGTTACTCCGGAGATGTCTAATTCCCAGGGTCTTTTAGATCTAAGGTCCAGCAGGCCTATGGCTTTATCCTCCATGCAGCCTGTTACTGCTCTTTATTTGGTTCACAAAGACTTTAGCTTAAAATACAGATATATCTTTTTGTTTTGGTTCTAATATTTAATTTATCATTGCCATATGTTTGTTTTGAGATGGAGAGCATAAATTCATAGTACCACCATGACCAGAAATTTTTGAAAAATTCTTTAAACTCAGTTTAAGCAAATGCAAGGCTATTGCCCCAAATAAGGTTGTTTGATAATCTGTATGTTCTATGTAATTAGTATGCTCCTGTGGTTGTTACTGTCAGGTTTACAACAAATGATAGAAGGTATCCACAACAATAATAGTTTGTCCTTTAGAACAATCTAGAAAAAGTCAAAGTTGTTGACCAAAATTCCTTTATTCAGGGTCTTCATGTAGCATATACTACAAACATTTATATCATTTTAATATTATAACCTATTCTGTGCCTCCAGACTTAATTATTAATGCTTTAATGCAAAGAGTTTCTAAATATGTTATTTGAATATATCCAACCTAACATAAAAATAATTTCATACAACAGAAAAAAGGCTTCCCAAGAAACAGAGTCAATTATAAGTAGAAAAATCAGATTGAAAAATCATAGCATCCTTGATTTTTTGGGTAGTTGTTCTACTGGTCATTTCATCATCATGAAGTGGTGTGAAAAGGTTACCTTCTACCAAATGATGGGAGGACAACATAACCCGAAGCCAATAGCTGATGACCTAATACAGGAGTTTTTGAAATTACAGTCTTCTAAGCTTGCATGTGGGTGGCAGAAAAGTTCAAAGCTGCATCCATGGTTACATAATTAAAGGTGTATGATTATCCTTAGAGAAGAATCTCCAAAGGATATTCCAAGGAGTCTGTACTCCATTAATTGTAAAAGCCTGACAAAAATGGTTAGAGGGATTTTTGGCTCCCTTGACAACTGCTGGAACTTTGTCAGTTTATGTGTAATGTATATGTCATTGTTCTTGCATAGTGAGCAATTGGTTTCTCAATGCCATCTGGCATTTTTTGGCTAAACACAGATGCAACACCATAAGGTGAAATACCAGCAGTGAGAAATAATAGTTTATATTTATCATAATGTACTAGCACAAAACCAGAAGCCAGTAACTGCTTAATGTTCCCAAAAATCTGTCTTATGTTTATTGTTTTTGTTTTGCTTTTGCTTTGTCTTCTTTTTGGTGTCAGTAGGCAATGAAGTGGTTCAGCAATAAATGGATTTTGAGAAGAAAACATAGAATTTTAACGGGCCCATCTTTGTTTTTATAATTAGCACAGTTTCTTGAATTGGGTTAATGTATGGATGCAGTTGTCTAAAACATGTTTTGGGAAACTTTTAGCTCCCTTTTTGATCACATAGCCAAGAATTGATTATTGGCATCAGAGATAGAATGATGAACAATATGGTCATGAAAACCCTCCTATGTGTCATCCAGTCAAATACCCTAGTCTTTTTTTTTTTTAAGAGAGAGAGAGAGGGAGAGGGAGAGAGAGAACGCATGCCAGCAGGGAGAGGGAGGTCAGAGGGAGGGGCAGAGGGAAAGGAGAGAGAGAATCCCAAGCAGGCTCCACACCCAGGGCTGAGCTTGACATGGGGTTGGATCTCATGGCCCTGAGCATGACCTGAGCCGAAATCAGGAGTCTGACACTTGTGCTCCTACACTAGTCTTTTTTAAAGGTGACTCTCAGTTGATAGCATTATGAAGATCAAGACCTTTTAACAATATGGCATCATAACTGTAGTTTTAAGGAGCAGAAAATTTTCATTTTCTAGAGTCAATTGAAATTCTGTACTGAAAGAACTTGGCCTATTGTTTTGTTTTTTTTTTTATGGAAGATAACGAGTAGATGTAATCATATACTAGAAACCAATTTGAAATACACTTGGCGTTTTTCTCCCCCCAAAATGGCAATGCATCGACTGATGTTTGACACATATGGAAGATGAAGCTGTTTGAGTGTCTTATTTACTCGACATTTGTGTTTCAAAATCACACCTTTCCAGGAGCCTTTTGAGTTGGCAGCAGTGGTACAACCCTTCAGATAGGTGGAACTGCTTAGAAACTATTCTTAAAAATGAAAAGTTGAAGATTTTCTGTAACATTTTCCTTATAACAAATGGTAAGTTTATAACTTTGAAGTGGTTAAAGCTAAGTGAAATGCAGTTGTCATCTTTAGTTCCCAAAATAACACCTTGAAAAACCTGTAGAACATTCCTTATATGTTCTCATACTCCTTTATGGATATAAATGTCCTGAAGATAAATTATACAGGTAGAAACAAAGTCCTTTTTCAACAATCAGGAGACATACCTAATTGTGACCAGGAGACATACCTAATTGTCCTAGTCTTCTCCTTTCCTTCAGATCATCAAAATCTTTGGTATCTGATTCAATCTTCTTGTATAATACCTAAATTCCATCAAGATTCAGGGAGATTTTAGCAACCATGTGGTGAACACATCTGGTCCCCAAACTTCACCATTCCTTGACCTCCTTAGTTCTAACTAGATCTGCCCTGTCCAGTGTGGTAGTTCCAGTCACATAATGGTTGTTGAGCATTAGAAATATGGCTAGCTCAAATTGAGATGTGCTAAGTGTAAAATATCCCTCTGGTTGCAAATGGACGTAAAATACCTCATTATGATTATATATGGTATATAGTGTTATATATTCATTATGTATAAAATGATATTTTGGATATATTGGGTTAAATGAAATATCAAATTTCATGTTTACTACTTTTTAAAATGTGGTAGTAGAAAATTTAAAATTAAATATGTGACTCATATTATTATATTTCATATGGATGGTGCTATTCTAGAGCGTTTCACTTCCATTCTTCTCTCCAAGCCATCCTCTGGATCTTGCCATGCAGTCTAGGGTAATCATTTCTCTAGAGAAAGCTTAAACTCTAGTAATCCAAGTTTTGGTCAAGAACAATACAATTAAAAAAAAAAAAAGAACAACTATACAATAATGTGTGTATGTGTGTGTGTGTGTGTCCTTACACACATTTCACATTTCTTTTATTCTCCTAATCCTATTCTGATCTCATAGTCTTAGTTTCTTTATTTATCTTAATTTACTATTTCTATATTTCCCTTTTATCAGTCATTTTGGTGTTTCTTCCCAGTGGAGGACCCAAGAATGATGATCTGCCCTCCAGTTTCTCCAGCTCCCTTTATTCCCATGTTATTATCTTTCTACCACATGTATTCTACAAAATCTAACTTTAAATCAATGCTACATTCCTTATTACTTTTTCTTATTCATAGACATAGAGAACAGAATGTAACTATGCAAATTGGAACTTCTGCAAATTCAGAGCATCAACATGACTGGACCCTCATTGCTGCCTGGCAATCATGTAACTCGTGTCTGATCAGCAACCGTTCTCATTTTTCTCAATAACACACTACATTTATTGTATTCACTTACTGATTATTTTTTTTCCTCACCAAGTGTTATTGAATGTCCTTTATATGCAAAGAGCAGGAGATAAAGAGACGAAAAAACATAGTTCCTTGTTTCAATGAATAAATATACAGTCTCATACAATATTTGTAAAGTGCTTGGAATAGTTTCAGGCAGATAGTAAGAACAATAAAAGTGTTTGTTAAAATAAAATAGTGCATACAGTATAATCATTACTGTAATTCAGTAGAAGGAGAAACTTAAGTGTGAAATAAATAATTCAGTTTGTGTCTTCTTGGAGTGTGTGGTGCTTGTGAACTTCCCAGGTGGAGATGGCTGTTTCTAGGCAGGTAGAAAAACAGTTCTAGAGCTTTGGGATATAGGATGGGATTTAAGATAAAAATACTAGAATCCTGAAAAAGTTAAATCATAAATTTTTGATAAAATCATCAAAAAAAAAAGACTGAAATGAGAAAAGAATCAAGGTTAACAAGTCCGTGCAAAGAAAGGGTCTTCCAAAGGAAATAAAACAAACAAAAAGCACAAAAAAAAAGATAGGTCAGAAAAGTAGGAGGACTTTACAATAGGACTGGCTCCTTTTCATCACTAAAGACTAGGTCATGGAGCACTGGGTGTTAAACGCAAACAATGAATCATGGAACACTACATCAAAAACTGAGGGTTCTAGAGGGGAGGAGGGTGGGGGTATGGGTTACCTGGTGATGGGTATTAAAGAGGGCACGTACTGAATGGAGCACTGTTACACACAAACAATGAATCATGGAACACTACATCAAAAACTAATGATGTATTGTGTGATGATTAACATAATAAAAATTTAAAAAGACTAATGATGTAATGTATGGCGATTAACATAACATAAAAAAAAAGACTAGGTCAAAGTTCCCCATTCCAAGGAGGTCTTATCACATCATCAAAAATAATACACACACCCCCCAAATCACTCTATTCCATGTCCTGAATTCATTTTCTTTATAGCATTTTCCATGTTTAAAATGATCACACTATTGATTTATTCATTTAAAACCTGTCTTTCCTTGCTGAAAGGTAAGCCCTTCAAAGGCAGGAATGTTACCTGTTTCATTAACCAACGTCTCCCTGAAGCCTAGCATAGTGTCTTTGCTCTTAATAGATACTACGTGAGTACGTGTAGAATTAACGACAGGACACGAAAGGAGGGAGGCGGGGAAAGGAAACCCAAATGGAGCAGCCGCTCCTTGACAGAAGCTATTGTTACCATATGGGTTCACAGTACTAGTGTGGTCAGATATTTTAATTTGCTGAAAGAAGCCAGAGTCCAATATTTACCATATTTCATTGTTTCTAAAATATATTTTTTCACACTTTAACAACTCTGAAATCAGAATGTGTCTTATAATTGACAGAGTCGATGAAATTAGGGACATGAAATTTTTCTGTTTTAAAAATCACAAAACACTTGTTTGGGTCAAGCAAAACACTGTTATCTGGATTAACATGCTCCCAGTGGGATCTCTGACTCAGAAGTTTTCTTATGCCAACTTCCTTGCATCCCTCCATTCTCCATTTTACTTTTTTATGCCTCTCTACAATGGAAATGCCAAAACATGAACATGGGGCAGAGTGGCACAGTCATTATCATGGTAGTTTACTTACAGGTCATATTGAACAAAACCAAACAACATCTCATTATTCTTTGACAGCATATATATAGTGTGTGCCCAATGTTATGTATTGCACATATGCAGATAATCTTTGACTTTGGTTTTAATCATGAAGAAAAATTGAAGGATAGGAAAAAAAAAAAAAAGGGAAAATATCACCAAGCTACCTTTATCTGGCATTCACATCTTTGGCTGGTAAATACAGTCCTAGTTTATTCAGTCTATTTTCCTTTGAGGATTATATAAACTCTCTCTTTATAGCCTTTACCAGATGTTTAGAAAACTACATAAATGAAAAAAATGTATAAATTGTTTATGCTAAAAAAGTGAGTAATTGGAAGAAAAAGTTAAAATGTACTTTAGATATTTCAAGATTTAAGGAGAAAAGTATAAAATCTACATGATTCTCATTTTACTTAGGACAAGGAAGCCCAAAAAATGTAATTTACAGTCAGAGGAAAGAACTATTTCTTCTTCCTTGCTTCTTCCCTCTTCATATTGAGGTCTTTTTTTAGTAGGAAATACTAGCTGAGCTCTAGCTGATGTATTGTGCTTAGAAGAGAAATGCAAAATGACTGTTATTACCTTCTTAAATACAGGCAACAGCTTCATATCTCCACTTAATATGAAAGAATAAACTGTTCTAACTGCCATTTTGATCTCATGATGTGTTTAATAAAAAGCATGTAACAGTAAATGGTAGTGTTTGGTTCATGTGTTGACAAAAATCAATTTATAAACTCTAGGTTACATTTAATGAGTATTTTACATTTCACAAATAGCACACTGAGAACAGTTTAAACATTACTGCTTTTTATTTCATCGCATTAATGTCAACAATGAACTTTGATGTTCTATGATGTTAAATCACCTCTAAGGCCTTAACTTATCATAGAACCATCTAGAAATCCATTTACATATAGAAGTTAGGCAAATAAATCTGAGAATGATTTATTGACTAGAAACTTCAACTTTCTAAAAAAATGCAGAAGAATATAACAAGTAAAGATTAACATGAAATGATTAGTATATATATTTTAAACATAAATACATTTCTTTAGGAAGTAGAACTTTAAGGAATGACATTTTGTTTTAGAAAAGAGTGCAAAATTTTTCAAATAATTATATTTTAAGTAACATTTTTTTTATTCTTATGTTAATCCCCATACATTACATCATTAGTTTTAGATAAAGTGTTCCATGATTCATTGTTTGTGCATAACACCCAGTGCTCCATGCAGAACGTGCCCTCCTCAATACCCACCACC
>NW_028019202.1:0-695 GCF_054177405.1 Leptonychotes weddellii
ATTAGAACTTTGAGCTCTGGAATACATCTATCCTACAGGACATCTCAAATTGGACAGCCTCATTTCAGGCACTCCATGGCCACATATGAGTATTGGCTTCCATAATGATCAGCAACGTTATAAACTGTATATATCCTTTATGGTTCCTGAAAATATAATAATTTTTTTAAAAGATTTATTTATTTATTAGAGAGAGAGAACACAAGCAGGGGGAGGGGCAGAGAGAGAGGGAGGGAGAGAAAAGCCGACTCCCTGCTGAGCATGGAGCCTGACACGGAGCTTGATCCCACAAGCCTGAGATCATGACCTGAGCTGAAATCAAGAGTTGGAAGCCAAATCGACTGAGCCACCCAGGTGCCCCCAAAATATAACAATTTTTAAATGATTATTTGTCTTCCAAATAATAATGTTTAAAAAATGTTTAAACCAAATAAATGTATATATATTGAATTTCTAGAAACAACTATTTAAATGTGTATGAACAGTTTTGTGTTTGTGCGTGTGCATGAGAGAGAGAGAGAAAGAGAGGGGAGACTACTATTAATCAAGAAAGCTAAGAGGGGGGCGGAGCAAGATGGCGGAGGAGTAGGAGACCTGGATTTCGTCTCCTCTCAGGAATTCAGCTGGATAGGGATCAAACCATTCTGAACACCTACAAACCCAACAGGAGATAGAAGAAAGGAATAGCAACAACT
>NW_028019203.1:0-695 GCF_054177405.1 Leptonychotes weddellii
TTCACTAATGTATTCCCAGTACTTAGAACCTAACTTGGCACAGGGTAAGGCACTCAACAACTATTGAGGGAATGACTCAGACTAAATGTCATGAGGAAAATTAACATTCAGATAGTCACCAATAATTTATTTGCCATCATAGCATTACTGCTTTAAATTTAGGAAGCTTGGTGATTTGTTTTATAAAAATGATGGGATAGGAACTTCCTGAAGATCTTCTGCGTGTAGATGGTGTCAGCCGGAGCGTGAGTTGCTGCATGAGGACAATGGCCAAGAACAAACTTAGAGGGCAGAAGTCCAGGAATGTATTTCATATAGCCAGCCAAAAAAACTTTAAGTCTAAAAACAAAGCAAAACCAGTTACTACTAATCTTAAGAAGATAAACATTGTGAATGATGAAAAAGTTAACAGAGTGAATAAAGCTTTTGTAGATATACAAAAGGAACTTGCCCATTTCTCAAAAGGCCTTTCCCTTGAACCTTTGCAGAAACAGCTGATTCCTCAGCAGTGTCGTGAAAACGAACCAGTTAATGTTGATGAAGCGACAAGATTAATGGCTCAGTTGTAATACACTGGAGATACAGCAGATACCCCAAAAAGACCAATAAATTAAATGTTTTATACAGTTTTATTTTTAAAAATCTTGTTAATGTACAGGCATTGGCACATTTTTAAAACACTACATAAACAGATC
>NW_028019204.1:0-695 GCF_054177405.1 Leptonychotes weddellii
GTCACGTAAACATGTTTTACCCAGGTTAGAGTTTATAAAGATTTCTCGCTAAAATATATGTGAGTCTCTCTTAATTTAATCTTCAACCTAACATTTATTTTTATTATTATTATTTTTTTTTGAGAAAGAAAGAACACACACAAGGAGGAGGAGCAGAGGGAGAGAGAGAACCTTAAGCAGGCTGCACGCCCAGCGTGAGCCCCTCACAGGGCTCGACCTCATGTCCCTGAGCTCATGACCAGAGCTGAAATCAAGAGTCCGACGCCTAACCAACTGAGCCACCCAGGCACCCCTTATCAAATTTTATTTTGAAGCCAAGTCTTAAAAACTAGAATGTTTTTGAAGAGAAGTGCATCTCAGCTAACCATTTCAGGACATAGGGAGGTTCCTGACGAGAACCCATAAGGGATATGAAGTTTCTTGGGGCTTAGCTGTTGAGCTGAAGTAGGTGCTGTATTTCTTGAAGTATTTCTTCAAGTTATAGGTAAATGGTAAGTTTTCCACTTTTTTTTTTTTTTTATTCTCTTTCCTGTATTGGTGAGCATGCCTGTGACGTTTGTGTTTCTTGGAATGGCTGGTTAAAAAAAAGAAAAGATTTCTAGATTTGAATTGATTAAGTCAGTAACCAAGTGTTATAGACTATGCTTTATAGCACATCAACACACAGTATCCTTTCTAATAGGAGGTGGCTGTGC
>NW_028019205.1:0-695 GCF_054177405.1 Leptonychotes weddellii
GCATGACGTTCACCAGCCCTGTGCATTGGAGGCCTCAGCTCCCAGCTGCTCTTATCTGGGTGGACAGATTCATCCTCCCCAAAGAACCGGTGGTTCTCCTGTCTCTCCCATGCAAAAGTCCTGACCTTTGAAGCCAGCCTCCATCATCCAGCACAGCATCTTCTTTTTTCTTTGTAAATATAAATATTGGGGTTTTTTTCGGATTAGTTTAAACATTCAAAACTCTGTCAGGCAGTTCTCCTGGGAGCCTGGGGCATGATTGGTTTATTGGGTCTCATTCCAGAAATATTCTGTGCGTCTGTAAACAAATGCACACACACATACACACACACAAACACACATTTTCTCCTTTTTCTACATAAATCATAGCACACTGGGCACGCTGGTGTGTGCCTTATACCGTTCTTGAGCTTGTTCTATTTGGTATACAAAGGTTTTTTTCATTCTTTTTGAAGGCTGCTGAGTGTTCCATTGTGCAGATATAATTGCTTTGACTGGTCCTCTCTGGATGAACCTTTAGGAGGTATCTTATCTTTTCTGTAACCAGCAAGGCTCCAGGAAACAACCTCGTACATTCATCATTTTGTTCCTCTGTGTTATTTATAGGACAGATTCCAAAAAGTGAAATTACTGGATCAAACAATATGTGTATTTAATGTTTTGACTGATATTGTCAAAATAATACAGCAGTTGAC
>NW_028019206.1:0-695 GCF_054177405.1 Leptonychotes weddellii
TTTACCTATTGTTGCAATTTTGTATCTCCAGCTGCTTAGTGTTATGGATAATTTTGTAAAGAATGTTTTAGGATATTTAGCTTTGTGCTTTTGTTGATTTCTTTAGAATCAAATGCAAGAAGGGGAATGACTTGGCCAAAGGGTATGGACCCCCTTATGAGGAGCAGCATTCCCTCAGGTAAAAAGCCAAGTGTGTGAGCCAGGGCTCTCTGCCTCATACAGATCTGACTGGCTTGGTGCTCTCAGCCAGTAAATAGCATGTCACCTGGCAACTGAGCAGAAGAGCAGAGGTTTACTAGGCCCAGAGAGAGATCTGTTACTGCAGAAGTTCTCTACTTTTGACGGCAGAAAAAGGGGTCTGCCTTATTTGCAAAGGTTGTTCATTTGTGGTGCCATCTAAGGACCTCTGAACTAACAATGGGGAGCAAAAGCAAACCAGTGCTGAGCTCCCAGTTCTTATCCTTGTGGCTGCAGGGGTGAGGGCTGCAGGAGATGCGAGGGTGCAAGTCACTCTATTCTTGGTGCAAGGACACCGTGGCCCTCATCGGTGGCACTGCCCCTGGGCACAGCCCTCATGGCAGGGGCCCAATTACGTGCAACGCTGTTGTCAGCCAAGGCCCTTGGGGATCTGATTAAACTTGACCCAAACCCCAGTGCCAAGCCTTGTGTGAGCCTTGAATTCAGAGCCCCATTTC
>NW_028019207.1:0-695 GCF_054177405.1 Leptonychotes weddellii
GGTTGGTTTCAAGGTACGAAGCGGGGAGCCATGATTCTGCGGACAGATATTGGAGGATAAATGGCAGCGGGAGGGTGCCTGGCCATGGGGATCCTACACCGCTGGTGAGTGGCAGCCTCGCATGCTGGGGATGGGGCACAGACTAGCAGACTGGTAGCGGTGGGGAAAGGACTTTAGGGCAGCCCCCAGGGCGGAAACCCGGAGCAACGGGGTCGTGCCTGTGAACTGCAGGCACGGGGATGGAAACCCGGAGAGGCGGGGTCAGCGGGCGAACTGGGTGCAGCTGGAGGTTTTAGAAGCACAAAGGGCAGAGACATGCCCCGACCTGGAGGCAGGACTGGGAGCACTGCGGAGGGGTGCACAACCCAGGACGCTACAGTTTATAGCAGCACGGACAGAAATGGAGATGGTGTGGCCTGGAGAGCTCACTGAAGAATAGACAGCAATCTCTCTGCTCTGAGGCAGAGGGTTGGAAACGGTCTCTTCTGCTCTGACTCATGGAAAGCCACCAGGGAAAGCCACCAGAGAACAAAAGCCCCAAAAACTGATTCCCCCTGAGCCCATCCCCTGCCACAGAGGGGCAGGGCAACTCCGCCCAAACAGGGTTGCCTGAGTAACAGCATGGCAGGCCCCTCACCCAGAAGACAGGCTGGGAAAACAAGAGGCCAGCAGCCCTAAGGTCCCAAGAAAACAGG
>NW_028019208.1:0-695 GCF_054177405.1 Leptonychotes weddellii
AGCCACCCAGGCGCCCCAAGGGTAGTCTTTTTAAAAGGGCCCTGAACAGTTGAATTTCTATATGCAAAAGAAAAAGAATTGAGATCCATACCTCTCACATATGCAGAAATTAACTCAAAATGGACTATAAACCTAAATGTAAAATCTAAAACTACAAAACTTCTAGAAAAAAAATTGAAGAGTAATTATGACTTAGGCCAAGGTTTCCTAGATCTAACACCAAAAGAAAAATTCATAAAAAAAAAAAAAATGATAAACTGGATTTCATCAAATTTAAAACATGTGTTCTTTGAAAACACTGTTCAGAGAATGAAAAGACAAGCCCCAGCCTGGGAAAAAAGATTTGCAAATGATATATCTGAAAAGGAACTGGTATCCACACATGTAAAGAACTCATAAAAACCAATAACAAGAAAGAAAAAAAAATTTTTTTAATGTGCAAAAGTTCTGAACAGATACCTCACCAAGAAGAAAAACAGATGGCAAATAAGCACATGACAAGATGCTCAACATCATTAATCATTAGAGAAATGCAAATTAAAACCACAAGATACTACTACATACCACTCAGAACTGCCAAAATTAAAGACTGAACGTACCAAGTGTTGGTGAGAATGTGAATTAACTAGAACATTCATACACAGCTGGTGGAAATGTAAATAATACAACCACTGTGGAAAACAGTTTGTCAGATT
>NW_028019209.1:0-695 GCF_054177405.1 Leptonychotes weddellii
AAACAAACTGAGGGTTCTAGAGGGGAGGGGGGTGGGAGGATGGGTTGGCCTGGTGGTGGGTGTTGAGGAGGGCACGTTCTGCATGGAGCACTGGGTGTTGTGCACGAACAATGAATCATGGAACACTTCATCTAGAACTAATGATGTAATGTATGGGGATTAACATAAGAATAAAAAAAAAATTCAAAAAAAAAAAAATTACAATCATCATTATTATCATTAGATGAGACCAAACAAGATGTTGCAGGTGCTGTGTGTGTGTGTGTGAGTGATTTAGAAAAATACCCAATTCCCTCCATTATAGGTAAGAGGCTTGACTTTTCCTAGAATATACAATTCCTAGGAAGACTGAGGAGCTCATCAAAGGTCCATGTCACCGTCTGGCCTCTGACTGACTTGTCAAGTGAAACATAAAGAACGCTGGTCTTTAATACAATCAATCGCTTTGGCATGTAGGTGAAAATTAATTAAAAGGGTGCAAAATGTATAATTGTTGGCAAATCTGCTGGTGATCAACTTTGAAACTTTTGTGGCTCCGTTCTTTCCATTTATCACCATTTGTCATATTCAGCTTCCCATGTTTTTGGAAAGATGACCAGATGGAAAGCAGGCTGCAGCCATCAGGCAGGTGAGAAACAGATGGCCCGGGAGGGGCAGAAACCAGAAAGCCTGTGGGTGAGGAGCCTGCCTAGTTC
>NW_028019210.1:0-695 GCF_054177405.1 Leptonychotes weddellii
GTGGCTCAGTCAGTTGTGGGTCTGCCTTTGAAATGGGTCATGATCTCAGGGTCCTGGGATGGAGCCCCATATTGGGCTCTCTGCTCAGTGAAGAGTCTGCTTCTCCCTCTCCCTCTGTACTCTCTCTCTCTCAAGTAAATAAATAAAATATTTTAAAAATAAACTATAAGTTAAGAGAGCCTCTAGGTTGGTGAACATGTCCATGTGCCAAGAGGGTATATACCCTAACTTCATGAGACAGAAGCTCCTGTGCTCAAGACTCTTCCAGATCTCATCCTAGGTACCTCTTCCTTTGCCTGTTACTGGTACTAAACCAGTAATAGTGTGTAAGTAAAGTATTTCTTTGGGTTCTGTGAACCATTACATAAAATGATCAAATCTGAGGAGGGGCCATAGGAACTCCCAATTTGCAGCCAACTTGGAAGGAGGTATGTATATCTTGGGGACCCACTGCTTGTGATTGACATCTGAAGGTGGGGGCAGCCTTGGGGGACTGAGCGCTTAGCCTGTGGGTCTATGCTAACTCTGGGTAAGTAGTGTCAGAATTGAATTAAACTGTGGGTCACCCAGTTGACGTGCATGGAGCACTGAAGAATTGCTTGGTGTGGAAAACCTTCACACTTGGTATCAGAAGTGGTATGACTCTAGAAACTATTTTCCTTTAGCCAGGAATCTTTCAACTCTTCATCTGGGTA
>NW_028019211.1:0-695 GCF_054177405.1 Leptonychotes weddellii
TGCTGGTGAGGCCTGAACGGGGAGCAGGGGACGGGAGGATGGGGGAGATTCATGACCTGTTTAGGAGGCAGAACCAGTGGACAACTGACCCATGAGTTATGGGGTGAGGGAGAAGGAGACTCCAGGTGAACTCCTCATTCCTGGTCTGGGTGATTCCTGAGACGTGGCCCGGGGTGGGGGGGGCACTGGGGGTTCCTGGGGGGGGCGACCCTGGCCAGGCCCTGCTTCCCGACTTCTGTTTGCGGTGAGCCTGGCCATGTCTCCGACGAGGAAGGAGCTGAGCAGCAAGGGAAAGCGCACAGTTGCCTTTTCCTTTTGAGGCTCACGGGGCTTGTGTATGTGGGCGTCAGTGACTTCGTGGTGGAGCGTGCAGCCCACGCAGGACAGTGTCTGGAGGGATGGCGTGGAGGCATGGCTTAGTTTCCCCACCACATCTGGAGGCCCTGGCCCTGTCTAGCCTGGCTCCCGTCCGGGTGCTCGCAGCTGCGGCTCTCTCAGCCACAGCGGGTCACACGCTGTCCCCGGTGTCTGTGAGGCGGTCTGGGCATCGACCAGGCCTGTGAACGGCTGTTAGAAGCTGCCAAACGTGGCTCAGCGGTGTGTCACCCACGGCCCCCCTGCATTGCCACCTTAGTCCACGTGAACCCTTGCCAGGGATGGTGGTAGTGGAATGGGCTGGAATTTTCCCCATTTGG
>NW_028019212.1:0-11157 GCF_054177405.1 Leptonychotes weddellii
AAAAAAAAAAAGAATGTTTGGGTCAACTAGGAAATCAAAGAGGAACTTAAACAATTCATGGAAACCAATGAGAATGAAAACACATCTGTCCAAAACCTATGGGATACTGCAAAGGCGGTCCTAAGGGGGAAATACAGAGCCATCCAAGCCTCATTCAAAAAAAAAAAAAGAAAAAGAAAAATCCTGAATTCACCAACTAACAGTACACCTTAAAGAACTGGAGAAAAAACAACAAATGATGCCTAAGCCACGCATGAGAAGAGAAATAATTAAGATTAGAGCAGAGATCAATGAATTAGAAACCAGAAATACAGTAGAGCAGATCAATGAAGCTAGATGCTGGTTCTTTGAAAGAATTAATAAGATTGATAAACCACTGACCAGACTTACCCAAAAGAAAAGAGAAAGGACCCAAATTAATAAAATTATGAATGAAAGGGGAGAGATCACGACTAGCACCAAAGAAATAGAAACAATTATTAGAAATTATTATCGACAACTATATGCCAATAAATTAAGCAACCTGGAAGAAATGGATGACTTCCTGGAAACCTATAAACTGCCAAGACTGAAACAGGAAGAAATTGACAACCTGAATAGGCCAATAACCAGTAACGAGATTGAAGCAGTGATCAAAAACCTCCCAAAAAACAAGAGTCCAGTACATGATGGATTCCCTGGGGAATTCTACCAAACATTCAAAGAAGAAATAATACCTATTCTCCTGAAGCTGTTTCAAAAAATAGAAATGGAAGGAAAACTTTCAGACTCGTTCTATGAGGCCAGCATTACCTTGATCCCCAAACCAGGCAAAGACCCCATCAAAAAGGAGAACTTCAGACCAATATCCCTGATGAATATGGATGCCGAAATTCTCAACAAGATCCTAGCTAATAGGATCCAACAGTACATTAAAAGGATTATCCATTATGACCAGGTGGGATTTATCCCTGGGATACAAGGATGGTTCAACATTCACAGATCAATCAATGTGATAGAACACATTAATAAGAGGAGAGAGAAGAACCATATGGTCCTCTCAATTGATGCAGAAAAAGCATATGACAAAATATAGCATCCTTTCCTGATTAAAACTCTTCAGAGTGTAGGGATAGAGGGAACAGTCCTCAATTTCATAAAAGCCATCTATGAAAAGCCCACATCGAGTATCATTCTCAGTGGGGAAAAGCTGAGAGCCTTTCCCTTAAGGTCAGGAACACAACAAGGATGCCCACTCTCACCACTATTGTTTGACCACTTCAAATAGTTTATAATGCAGTGTACTGAAAGATCCCCAAATACGATCTCTGAGCCATTGTTCTTTTTTTATAATTAGATATTTATTTGTGAGATTCTTTCTCTTTCCTTCTTTCTGAGATATAATTGACATATAACAGAGTGTATGTTTAAGGTGTATAAATGTGTTGATTTAGTACACATATAGTGCAGAGTTATATCACAGAATTACCTTTTTTTGTGGTGAGAACATTTAAGTTCTACTCTTCTAGCAACTTTCAAGTATACAGTACAGGATTGTTAGCCATAATCAACATGCTGTACATTAGATTCCCAGACCTTATTCATCTTAGTTTATAGTTTATACTCAGTCATCATTCTTAAGAAGTTAGAGATAAATGGGGGTGCTAAGATTGTAGGATGGAAAGTATCTCATTTACGAAAAGAGGAATGGAGGGATTTCAGAACTCTAGATAAGTCCGTCTTAACAAAATAATGATGCTGTTAGTTTGTGATAATTGAAAAAAGGAGGGTTGATCAGGGAATTCCTGAGACCATATTTAAGAGGCACTAATGGCGATGTGATCTAGGAGATGGAAATCATGAACTCTTAGATGTTACAGTTAGACTGAACATTTGGAAGGAGGACTGTGTTAAGTTGGGTAATGGTAGCTTGTCGAGAAAAGGAACGAAAATTTCAGTCAATGAATACAAAAGAAGTTTATCAGTTGTGTAAATAGTAGAATATGTGACCTTCCTGGTCAGTGGGTGGCTTTCTTCCTTGTGGTGCCCATCTCCTTCCATTTCATGGCTCCATTATTCCCCTGGGTCTTAGTGTCCTCCACATCTAGCGGGCAGAAGAGTAAAATAGTGGAGAGGGCACACCTGCTTCTTAAGAACCCCAGCTAGAGGTGAAAATATTTGCAAATCATTTATCTGATAAGGGATTAATTTCCAGAATATATAAAGAACGCCTACAACTCAACAACAAATCCCCAAACAACCTAATTCAAAAATGGGCAAAGGACTTGAATAGACCTTTCTCAAAAGAAGACCTACAAGCAGCCAGTAAGCACACGAAAAGATGCACAATATTATTTATTATTAGGGAAATTCAAATCAAAACCATAATGAGATACTACTTCACACCTATTAGGATGATAATTAGTTGTTTTTTTTTTTTTTAAAAAGGGAAATGTTGATAAGAATATGGAGAAATCGGAACCCTCATGCATTGCTGATGGCAATGTAAAATGGTGCAGCTGCTGTGGAAAACAGCCTGGTGATTCCTCAAAAAGTTAAACACAGAATTATCACATGATCTAGCAATCCTGCTCTGAGGTGTATGCCCCAAAGAATTGAAAACAAGGACTCAAGCAGATACTTTTAAACACAAATGTTTGTTGCAGCATTATTCACAACAGCCAAAGGGTAGAAACTACCCATGTGCTCATCAACAGATGAATGGATGACAAAATGTAGTGTATATAACAAAATATATGTACATTGGAATATTATTCAGTCATAAAAAGGAATAAAAATCTGATATATACGACAACATGGATGAACTTTGTGAACATTACCCCAAATGAAAGAAGCCAGACGCAAAAGGACAAATAATAATATTATTTCACTTATGTGAGGCACCTAGAATAGACAAATTCATAGAGTCAGTAGAATAGCAGTTCCCAGGGCCTGGGAGGAGGGGGATGGGGAGTTACTGTTTAATGGGTCCGAAATCTGTCTGGGATGATGAAAATGGTCTGGATACAGTGGCATCGGTTACCCAACATTGTGAATGTATTTAATGTCACTGAATTGAACACTTTGGGGTTAAAATGGCAAATTTTATGTTACGTATATTTTACCACAACTGAGAAAGAAACCCAGCTGGGAAGGACACACGCCCCTTGGCTCACAGTCCCTGGCAAGAACTGGTACCACGGACACGTCAGGTCGCAGAGAGTTTGGGTGGCGGCATACCAGACTGAGCAGCCACTTCTCGGTGATGATCACACAGTTTGGAAAGAAGAGCATGAACATCACAAGAGATCAAGTTTTAAACGGTTTTTTAGTATATGTGTATTTTGCAAGATGGCAAATCCAGTTTAGAAGCAACTTCTTGAAACTGTAGGATCGAAAGATCCTGAAAATTTCTTATCAAATATGAACCAAGTAACAGAAATATTAAAGTTCCCAGTTTACTAATTTTAGTGTAGGAAATGTTTAAAATGAATAAAATGTTTCTTATATTAGCGTGTGTCCTGTGTCCTATTAAGGCATTCATGAATTTACTTTGCTTCTCCTGTCCCTGTTTTCCGTACATGTTCATATATACTTTAAACTCAAATTCTTTACCACCGTCCATTTCAGGAGGGTCATACTTGATGACATCCCAGCCTTGGGGCTTCAGATGTCTCCTCGGTGTGAGGAAGAATGTTGAGTTTACTTCTGGGTGAAACATTAAAGAAACATTGCAGATAAAATGAGAGGCTGCTTAGCGTAAGGCATCCATGATGGTGAGGCAGTTCTGGAACGGAATGGATGGAAGCCATTTGTCGTCATAAGGAGTGGCAGAAGATGCTAGGCTGTTGGCTTGTAGGCCAGATGAGCTCCCAGTGTGGTCTTCAGATCGGTGTCCACCTCTGCTGTGAAACTTGAGGAGATTCATGCCTCGAGTTGCTCCAAAAGGCAGGACCTCAAGCCCTAGTGAAGTTTCCAGGGCAGCCACATCCTGTTCAACATAAGACAGATCTTTCCAGCAATTTGAAAACTGAAGTGTGGAGAGGTCAGACTTTGGGCGAAGTGAGTGCCGCAAGTCTGGAAGGGAGACCAGATGGAGAAGCAATTCCGGGACTAGTGGGAAGCTGGCTTATGGCAGCTAGAGCTTAAGTGCTCTGGAGATTCTGTGATTCTCTCCTATACTTGCCAATGTTTGCAAACATTTCTGCAGTCTCCAAGATGAAAAGCAGAGGAGGAGTTAATGTAATGAAAGGAAGCGATTAAGATGTAAATTGTTTTCTCCCTAAGTGCTTTCACAATGTGCTGAAACATACATTCACTTTTATTCCCTTCTGTCTAGGCTGCAAACACTCAGAAACTAAAGATGGAAATGTGGAATCAAGCAGGTTATCCCCATACAAAGAGAGACCGCTAACATCTGGCTCTTTCCTTTTTTCCTTTAAAGGATATAATCAGTGTTGCACGGTGTCTCTAATGCCTGCTCTTTTACATCCTTAGTTTCTGAGGGAGAAAAATCTAATGTGGGGCAACAATTAGAGCAGCACTGCGCTGGCGTATTCCACAAACAGTAGGCCATTTAAACTGAGGACAGTTATTAATGGGATTAGAACAGTAATAAAACTTTATAGAGGAGTTTAATAACTCATTTACAGACCATGAAACAAAGCTAATAGTCAACCTTCATGGGTGAAGTGTTCTATTTGTCCTATGGTCCACTGCTTTGACTTTTAGTCAAATGTCAAGAGATTACTTAGATTTCAAACATCAGGATGTGCATCTTATTGTTAAAGCAGGTAGAATTTGGCACGCTTAAAAAATGAGTCCCCAGAGAGCAATGATCTAGCATTAACATTTTTAATAAAATGTAAGGTATATGCTCTGTCCATCTACAGATATATAAATGAGGGACTGGCAAACAATAAAATGATCTTCTGTCTATATAAGCACCAAACTTCGGATTTAATCCAGTCTTTTTCTCTAGGTGTCTCTTGGACATTAGCTATAAATGGCTGAATAAATAAGTCCATTTATCTCCCATTATGTTAACAACTTCTACCCTTCTGGAGTCTGTCTGGGCATTATAGTTTGTCCTTATCTCCTTCCTAACAGCTGTCTTTCACTGCCCCATGCCCAGGAAATCTCCTTTCCTTTGGAGACGGTTATCTGATTTGGATTTTGTTGCCTTCCATTTCACTCAATAACCTTTTTTTGAATCACAGTGTCTAGAGAGTTGGGATATTCCTAAAAGTCACTTATTCAAACCCCTCATTGCGCAAATGATGAAAGCGAGACCAACAAGGTGCAGAAACTTGCCTTGGGGATGGAAGCCCCCTTGGGAAAGTAGCTAGGATGACCCCAAGATTCAGGTTCTAAACTCAAGCCCCCTTCACTCCCTAGCCTCCAGCAAGGACTGGCTCACCTCTGTCTCCAGAACACCAAGTATTTGAGGCAAGGTTCTTGATACCAGCCATTTGGTATTCTTTTCTGCTGTCCTTTGAAACCAACATTTTGCTTTAGTTCTGTTTGCTGTTGGTGAAATGGACTGGAACAATGCCCTCTGTCTTTGAGGCTAATATTACTGATGATTTGAGGTTCCTCCTTTATAGACACGGTTCAGCATCTTCTCCCTTGATGTCCCTAGTGACCAGTGGCATGCATTTTCTTTCTTTTTGAGACATGGCCAGTGTTTAGAAAAGGCATCTCTGCCTAGAGAATAAAGACACGCATTCTTTAATCCTGGGTTTCCACCAGCTACTCTCTGCAGCTGGAAATGGATTCACTCTAGCGCTCTGACAATAAAGACAAAAGAAAGGATAATTGTTTGGGCATGGGTCTATTTTATGAAATTGAAAAAGTAAACAGATTGGTGGCATGACCATTCATTCAGTGCTCAGTCCTCCTAATCATATCTTGACAGAATGGCCAGTCCAAAGGATTTTACTAAGATAGCCTAATCAGGTATTTGATATTGGATAAAGGGATGTTCATTTAGATTTTTCTGGTACATCAGGCACATCATTTTTGCTCAATAAATATTTATTGAATGAATGAATGAACAAATGAACTTGAAAAATTACGGTTAAGATAATCGCATATGGTATTTGCTTGTGAGTCCATCAGATGAGGAGAGAGCAGTTCCAATAATAATAATAATAATAATAATTGCAACAACAATAGTAATAAGAAGTGGGATCCCAAATGGCATTTGTTTTTCAAAGACACAGCCAGCTAGCATTGAACACTGTTAATGGGGTTTGCCTCTGAGTCTGGTTCTCTACCAGGCAAGGTGGATATCTCTTAAGGAAAACCAGCCCCCCAAATCCAGAGAGCCCACAGAAGAGGCTGTCAGAAAGGCAGCATGGAAATAGAAACCTGGTTTTGACCTTGTGGGTTATTTTACTTTAAAGGTGACGTGTCTGAGGTACGTTGTTTATGATGTTGTAGACTCATATATTGCTGAGGAGCAAAAATGTGTGTATGTATAAATGAAAACCTTTCACAAGCCCCATCTCAACTGCATTAGCAAAACCCAAATTAAAAAAAAAAAAACTTTTCTCCCAAACATGAACTGTCCAGTTAAATGTGTCTAATTCTTTTCTGGTTGAAGGTAGTCTGATTGCAAGTCTATTTATAGTCTGTTCAAAATCCATCTCTCTCTCCTCCCTAAAGCAGAGACTGGATCTATAGCAGTGCTTTGTGTGTCCTTGTTGGGGCAGGGGGAAGGCAGGGGCTCTGTGGCTACCCTTATGATGAGATGCAAATGAAATAAATTTTTTTAACTAATTTTATTTTAATGGTATGAAATACCTTTTAGTTTTTAATCAAGTATGTTTCATTATTCTTGAAAATAAGATTTAGCATTTTATGAGAGAGCAGTTTGCAGATTTGGTTTGGTTTATTTTTTCTTAATTAGTAGACTTTTTTTTTAAAAGAGCAGTTTTAGGGGTGCCTGTGTGGCGTAGTCGGTTAAGCATCAGACTCTTGGTTTCGGCTCAGGTCATGATCTCAGAGTCCTGAGATCAAGCTCCACATTGGGCTCTGTGCTCAGCGCAGAGTCTGCTTGAGAGTCTCTTTCCCTCTCCCTCTGCTCCTCGCATTCGTGCTTTCACACTCACTCTCTCTCTCTCCAATAAATAAATAAATCTTAAAAAAAAAAGCTGTTTAGGTTTTACAGAGAAGTTGAATAGAAAGTACAGAGAGGTCCCCTTCCTCCAACCCCCTGCACAGATTCCCCTCTTGTAACACACTAATGTTAATACTTGTTATAATTGGTGAACCAGTATTGATAACATTATTAATTATATAGAATTCATAGTTTACTTTAGGGTTCACTCTTTGTAATGTATAATTCAATGGATTTTGCCAAGTGCACGTTGTCTTGTCTCCACCATTGCAGTATCATATAGAATGGTTCCACTGCGCTAAAAATCTCCTGTGTTCCATGTATTATTCATCCTTCTCTCTGTCCCACTCCAACCCCCGATCTTTTTTAATGTCTCTATAGTTTTACCTTTCCTAGATGTCCTATATTTGGAATCATACAGTATGTACCCTTTTCATACTGGCTTCTTTCACCCACAATATGCATTTAAGACATTTCTCTATGTCTTTTTGTGGCTTGATAGCTCATTTCTTTTTATTGCTGAATAATATTCCATTGTATTTGCCATATATATTCCATCGGATTATCACAGTTTGTGTATCCACTTGAAAGACATCTTGGTTGCTTCCAAGTTTTAGCAATTATGAATAAAGCTGCTATAAACATCTGTGTGCAGATTCCTGTGTGGACTTAAGTTTTTTGGCTCATATGAGTTAATACCAAAGGGCACAGTCACTGCACTGTACGGCAAGCCTACGTTTAGTTTTATAAGAAAGCACCAACTGTCTTCCAAGGTTGCTGTGCCATTTTTCATTCCCCCCGAGCAGTGAACGAAGAGTTCGTGTTTCTCCTCATCCTCACCAGCATTTGGTGTCAGTGTTTTCAATTCCCACCATTCTAGTAAGTTTATGGTGGTAATTTGTTTAATTTGCAGTTCCCTAACACCATGTGATGTGGGGCATCTTTCATATGCTTATTTGCCATCTGTGTATCTTCTTTGAGGAAGTATGTGTTCAGGTCTTTTGCCTGGTTTTTTAATTGGATTGTTTGTTTTCTTATTGTTGAGCTTTAAGTATTATTTGTATATTTTGGCTGTAGGTCCTTTTTCAGATACGTGTTTTGTAAATATTTGTTCCTACTCTGTGGCCTGTTTTTTTTTTTTTTTAAAGATTTTATTTATTTATTTATTTGACAGAGAGAGACAGAGCGAGAGAGGGAACACAAGCAGGGGGAGTGGGAGAGGGAGAAGCAGGCCCCCCGCTGAGCAGGGAGCCCAATGTGGGGCTCGATCCCAGGAACCTGGGATCATGACCTGAGCCGAAGGCAGACGCTTAACGACTGAGCCACCCAGGCACCCCTGTGGCCTGTCTTTTTATTTTCTTCTGGTTTAGTTAATTTTGATACTTGGTTTTAATGGTTGTTATAGCTGAAAAATGAGCCTCATAACAGTGCATAGATCTGTGTGGAGAACATGCACCATTGACTCTGCTTCCTAAATTATACTTATTTTCAAGACAATAAAGCGGTTATGCAAAGATTTGTTAATAATTTATTTAGCAAAATATCATTTTCCCAGAACATTGCCTATTCTTACAAATTAATTGGAACATTTTGCATTCTTATATAGATTCAAGACCTACTGAGATTTCCTTGGAAAACATTTAAATGGGTGTGAAAATAGCTTTAAATTTTTTTTGGTCATAATTTTATTTAGTTTTTATTGAGCTTTAACAGGCAGTAATAAAGTAGACTAATTTTAAGCATACAACTTAATGAATTTTTACATATATATGAACATATGTAAAACATATGTAAAATCAACATCTAAATCCAGAGTAAGAACATTTTTACTATAACAGAAAGTTCCTTCAAATTCATTTCCAGTCCATGCTTTACCCAGAGCTAATCAGTATTCTGATTTCTAGAACCAGTGATTAGTTTGTATGTTCTTGAACTTCATATAAACGAAATACAAAATAGATTCACTTGGCTACTTTCTTTTTTTTTTTTAATGTTTTATTTATTTATTCATGAGGGTCAGAGAGAGAGAGAGAGAGAGAGAGGCAGAGGCAGAGGGAGAAGCAGGCTCCCCACCTAGCAGGGAGCCCGATGCGGGACTCGATCATGACCTGAGCCGAAGGCAGGCGCTTAACCATCTGAGCCACCCAGGCGCCCCCACTTGGCTACTTTCATAGCATAATTTCTGTGAAAGTCATCTGCATTGTTCCTTTTTACAAGTGTTTTTTAATTTAAAAAATTGCTATATAGTATCCCATTTATGACTATTTTGCAGTTTCTCTTTTCCTATTGGTGGGCCTTTGGCTTGTTTTCACTTCATCGCTATTTTTTTTAGGATTTTATTTATTTGTCAGAGAGAGAGCATGAGTGAGCACAAGCAGGGGGAGCGGCCGGCAGAGGGAGAAGCAGGCCTCCCGCTGAGCAGGGAGCCTGATACGGGGCTCGATCCTAGGACCCTGGGATCATGACCTGAGCCCAAGGCAGACACTTAACCTACTGAACCACCCAGACATCACTCACTTTATGGCTATTATGAATAATGCTGCTGTTAATATTCTTGTACACATGTTTTTGTGGCCATATCCCTTCTTTTGTTTTGATACATACAGAACCACACACACATGCGTGCACACACACACACGTATACATACACCTACAAGTGGGATTGCTGAGTCTTAGGGAAGATGTATATTAGTCTTCAGTAGATTTTGCCAAACAGTTTTCTAAAGTGTTGTGCGGATTTGATTTGCATGCCAACTGGCCATATAACAGAATTACAGTTGCTCTACATATTTGGTATTCGTCCTTTTAATCTTAGTCTTTTTGTTGCCATGTAAGTAGTATTTTATTATGTTTTTATTTATTTATTTATTTATTTTTAAAGATTTTATTTATTTATTTGACAGAGAGATAGAGAGCACAAGTAGGAAGAGAGAGAGGGAGAAGCAGACTCTCCACCGAGCAGGGAGCCTGACGCGGGGCTCGATCCCAGGACCCTGGGATCATGACCTGAGCCGAAGGCAGCCACCCAACCGACTGAGCCACCCGGGCACCCCTTTATTGTTTTTAATTTGTAACATTTTCATATGTTGATTGACCATTTGGATATCCTCTTTTGTGCCTGTGCATATCTTTCACTCATTTCTAAAATTGGCTTTTTTGGTATCTAATTAATTTAGGATTCTTTATGTATTCTAGATAAGATTCCTTAGTTGGATATGTATTTTGCAAATACTGTCTTCAATTCTGTAGTGTGCTTTCTACTCCTCAATGGCAAACTTTATGAGCAGATGTTCCTAATTTAATGAAATCTTATATTTTTTACAGTTAATGTTTTACTGTGCCTTGTTTTAGAAATTTTGCCAAAGTCATGAAGATATTCTCCTGTACTTTTTTTCTAGAAGCTTTATCATTTACCTTTCATATGTAGATCTATGAAACATCTCAAATTAATTTTTGTGTATGGTATGATATAATAGCCATGGCTCATTTTTTTTTTAATCTCCTGCACTGTGTATTTAAAGGCTTTTTCTCTTTGATTTTCCTTATGTTACAGATTTGAGATTTTTAGGGAACGGTCTCACTACAGTACTTTTAGCCACCCAATCAGATAATGCTGGAAACTTTATCAAATATCTTTTTTTTAAAATGCTCTCTATAGTAGTTAGTGTTTCACTGAGTGTTTCAACTTCTTCACCTTGCAAGAATGGGTGAAGTGTGTGTTAAGGAATGGAGTGTGCCTGTGTGTGTGTGTGTGTGTAAGCAACTGCTGGGTAGCATCCCGACAAGTTGTTTGTTATCACAGAATCTCCGCAAATACCTTTTTGTAAAGAAAGAAACTACATAAATCATCTTCAAGCTTAGCAGTTCTTCTAACATCTTAGCCATACGATAAGCAGTGAAGCCATGTGTTTTTCTGATCATTCTGCATCTCATTACAAAATGTTGTAAAGATTTGCCTATTGTCAAGATCTTGTTTTTCCAAAACTCACCATATCAGTGGCCTAGTGTTTGGGAGTGGGCACTCTTTTTTTTTTTTTTTTCAATTTTTTTTTTTG
>NW_028019213.1:0-695 GCF_054177405.1 Leptonychotes weddellii
CCTGCTTCTTCCTTCTTCTTCCGGCGGGCTCCTGCGGCCTCAGAGTTCGTTGTGGCGAGCTCTGGAGATGCGGCCTGACAGGTCCTGTAAATGCTTCTTCACCTGAAAACAAGGCACAGTGTCAACCCAGCCGCCACCTGCCCAACATCACGATACACACGACCTTAGGAGGAAAACTCCTGAGCTCCTCGTTTTTCTTATTTGCAAGTCCGCCACCAGGAAACAGGAATCAATCACAAAAGTAGCTCCACGCCAACTAGAACACGAGTGCCCGCTAGAAACCAACCGCGCGGGGCAGAGGACGCACGGACAGAGGACGCAGGGCTGTTTCCGCAAAGGCGGGGAACAGAGACGCCACCTGGCTGCCTTCCCCACTGCCCCGACGGAGCCCAGTGTCTGCTGAACCCGCGCTCCCGCCAGGGCAGTGAGGCAGAGAGCACCCCGCGCCCGCCCCTTCTCCGGCACGGCCGGACTCCCCTCTGCAAGTTCCCAGCCCGCGGCGTCACTCTGGAGCCAGCCTCCCATGCAGGGTGCTTGCCTTCTCCCCGACAGGCTGCCAGCCGGGCACGCACCCACGCGCCCCTCCTCTGTGGCCCTTTGGCCTCGTGTCACTTTAGATTTGGGTGTTTGAATGGCTAGCCCATCCCTGTGGCTCCAGAGTCAGATGCACAAGAGGGTCCCTCCTCCCCTGCTCC
>NW_028019214.1:0-695 GCF_054177405.1 Leptonychotes weddellii
GTATCATAAACTTATTTCCCTCCCATCTTAGGGGAAGAGGGGCTTCTCGCCTTCTCTCCTAAAGCTTGATCATTCCAGATCCAATTTCCATCCTTCCAGCAGTTGGCACAAATTCCTCTTCATCTTTCACCTTTGTACTGGGTTCCCTGCCTAACTATGAACAAACTCGTGTTTGTTCCAGACTTTTTTTTTTTTTTTTTAAAGACAAAACAAAATAACAATCCATTCTTGGCCCACTCGCTCCCCTGCCCCAACAACACACCCACAGCATCCTTCAGCGACTGTCCCATGTCTCTTCCACTTCACAGTTGGGCTTCTAAAAGGAGTGATGTGCATTTTTGGTCACTTCTCCCACCTCTTTCACCACCACCCACCTGTCAACCCACTGCACTCTAGCCTCACCCCCAGCCTCCGCAATATCTCTGGGGCCACCACAGAGCCATCTCCACAGATTGTCCTGTTTTGTGTGGCCGCCACATAGCCCTGGGCTCCCAGGTGATACTTCCTTTCTGTTGACACCCTCTTTCCACATCCCCCTTTGGCTCCTCACCCCCCTCTGGCTCCCCGCCTCCTGGAATGCTCTTGGTGTCCCTGAGGGATCTCACCAACTCATGCTCCATCCCCTCCCTGTCCTTTCTCAACAGAACTTCTAGCCTGTGCTCAGGAGCCCAGAACTTACGGCCCAGCTGCCCTTG
>NW_028019215.1:0-695 GCF_054177405.1 Leptonychotes weddellii
GGCTCACCTCCCCAGACAACCCCACCTCCCAGTGGGCTCCACCTTCCATTACCTCCATCTCTCCAGCCTGCTGCATCCTACCACTTTGTCCCATTTCAAGTCATTTCTACATCTGTTTTCACACCTCTCCCACCCTTCAGAATCTAGGGACTAGAGCAGGTCTCAGAGCCCAGTGAAAGGAAGGACATTTGCCCCCTTCTCTCTCCTCCTGCCCTCTGCCTACCGTCTCCCTTCTCTTCCTGCACGCAGACCCCGTGAGGTCTGGTAAGGTCACAGCAAAGTGATGCGCAGAGGTGCACAGAGGAACAGGATGACCAGGGGAAATCCTGCTAGGCACTTCAGTCCACCTGGGAGAAGCCCCACCCACCACGGTGAGGCCCACCCCCTCCTGAGTGGCCTCAGGGGTGGCCAGGGCCCCACACAGCTTGGCTCTGCCCAGGTTAGAAGGGACCCTTGGCAGCCCTGGGACCTCGGGAGGGCCTGATGACCTGGTCACCCCAAAGCCACTCCTTCTCATTAGACGACAGAGGCAAAAGGTGACTGCTCCCCCATCAGGTTGTCCTACCACCTCGGCCTCCACTCCAGCTGGAGGGAGACTCCCTCTCAGCTCCCAGCGTGGGTTTGTGGGAGAGAAAGGACCTCGTGCAGCCTCTGTGTCTTTTCTCCCCCCAGATCAATGACATCTGAGAGCCCAG
>NW_028019216.1:0-695 GCF_054177405.1 Leptonychotes weddellii
ATCACACCCCTCACCCCACATCCTCACCCCACACACCCTCACACGCAGACCAACAGTCACACCCCTCACCCCACACATCACCACACACAGACCCCACATCCTCACCCCACACAGACCCAACACATCACACCTTTCACATCACACCCACATTCCTCACAGACCCCCCACCCTACACCCAACACCCCCGCATACATCACACCCACTGAATATTAAAATATTAAGTATTAAAAGTTATTAACTTACTAATTAAAAAAATTCATTTATTAAAATTTTAAAATTATTTAAATTACTAAATTTGCCATCAGGTAACAATCATTCACTTATTTAAATACATTGCATAAAGTGTGGTTATATATTAAGAGCATCTTAATTCAGATTACATATGAAATTATTTCTCAATTTTTAAATAATTATAAAATGTCTACATAGCTCAAGTTCCTTCCTCTTGTGCCTGTGAAATTTAAAATATTGAATTATTACTGCTAAGCGAAGTGACGTGCAGTGGTCCTCAAACTTTTTGGTCTCAGGACCCCTTTACCGTCTTAGAATTTACTGAGAACTTAAAGAGCTTTTGCTTACTGTTGTTTGTATCTATGCTTATTTACTATATTAAAAATATTAAGACTGATATATTATTTGTTAATTCACTTAAAAATGATAAATACACTACATACTGACATAACATTTTAATAAAT
>NW_028019217.1:0-695 GCF_054177405.1 Leptonychotes weddellii
GGGAGCCAGCTCTGAACACGGATCTCCATGTTCGCCCCCCACCCACTCAGGCACCCAGAAGTTTAGGGGCCTTACCCTCCAACACCCCCAGGGGACTGAGTCAGAAGAACATGTGAGGAAGCTTGCAGGATCTCAGCAGCTTGGCCCTGAGCCTGGGCCATCCTCTTGCTGATGGATCAAGGTTTCCAGGAACCAGCTGTGAGAAATGGAGATAGGGTCCAATTCCGAGGGCTTTTGGAGCAAGGACCCCTGACTGCTGCTATTCTGTAGAAATTAAGGGCCAGACCGCCCTTTCCTGCCCAAGTAAGCCAACTTCTAAAATGCAATTACTGTAAGAAAGAGAATCCCAAACGCCTGCCACTTGGCATTTAAAGCAGATATTGGGCCTTCTTTGTGCAGAAGTGCAGTGCTTACCCCCAGGGGCACCAAACCCACGCAGTTATGTGAGAAGCACCCGCTGGGGTTATACCCTGTTCCACCTGCACCGCCATCTGTAAGGCTTCTGGCAGACACTCCCTAACCAGCTAATGCACATTCGCATCCCCGGCCCCTACCGCCCAGAAAGCCCCTGCAGCTGTGTGAACTCCAGAGTGGGGTGAGAAGAAAGCAGCCATGTGCAACAGCTCAGACAGCAAGAACCTTTAGGGTTTCAGATCTTCAGAAATGAGCTGCTGAGTTGTCTGTATGAACCACCT
>NW_028019218.1:0-695 GCF_054177405.1 Leptonychotes weddellii
AAAAAAAAAGTTTTATAATTGAGTGCTTGTTTTCCTTTGCCCCTCTCCTCCCCCCGCCCCCCATCTTTCCAAGCTTCTTTCTGCTGATAGCAGATTCACTGTTTCTTCCAGTCAGATCATCTTCTTTCCCAGGTGGTTCACTTGTCATGCTCTTCTCCACTCTAGCCCCTGCTCACACCTCCCTTTCTGCTCCTCTTGTCCCCTCAGCTCTCCAGATTTCATGCCCTCCACCCAGTGCAGTGAGTGCCCAGGGCTGCTGTTTTTCTCTCCAACCCACTAACTGTCTGTGATGCTCTCTGTCTTCGCCAGTGTGACTCAGTTCAGGATGTCAGGGGAGAAAACACTCTTTGAGAGCCTCAGGTGAATCTTACCAAAAGGGGATAGTAATGAGATATCCTACTAATGGCTCAAATTAGATTGTTCACTTATCTGCCTTTGAAGCCCATTCCATCCTGAAAATTGTGTCCCTGAATCCTTGTGGCCCTGTTGCAGCCGCCCATAAATAGAAAGAGCGTTGGAATGACACACTCCTAAGGACCCTTAATGTTTAAGGCAGTCATCTTGCCTGTGTTTAAAGAAAATTATCATCTCGCCTGTGTTTTTAAAGAAAGTTAGGGATGCCTGGGTGGCTCAGTCAGTTAAGTGTCTGTCTTAGGCTCAGGTCATGGTCTCCGGGTCCTGGGATCGAGTCCTGG
>NW_028019219.1:0-695 GCF_054177405.1 Leptonychotes weddellii
AAACTGGATTGTACTTGGTTAAAATCATTAAGATGGGTTTGCCTATACACAACTGGATAAAAAGTTTTCTTATAAGCCAAGAAACTCAGAACAGATTTAAGAACCTTAGATCTCAAGATGTCACTATTATGGTCTAGACTTATTTTTAAGCCACTAGATCTATGTCATATTTTTGGGATAAACTTTATGGCCCAAGAAAGAAGATTTTACATATTACAGATGTCACATCTGCAAAATCCCATGTTAAAAATAAACTGACTTGCAGAATAAATTTAGACTCATTAATCCAGCCATTGATACACATACAGTTGACTCTTGAAGAACATGGTTGGAACCATGCAGATTCATGTATGCACATTTTTTTCAATAAATACAGTACAGTACTATGAAATATATTTTCTCTTCCTTATAATTTTCCTAACATTTTATTTTCTCTAGCTTATTTTAAGAATATAGTGGTGGGGGGGCAGAGCAAGATGGCAGAGGAGTAGGAGACCTGGATTTTGTCTCCTCTCAGGAATTCAGCTGGATAGGGATCAAACCATTCTGAACACCTACAAATGCAACAGGAGATGGAAGAAAAGAATAGCAACAACTCTCTCATCAGAAAAGCGACCACTTTCTGGAAGGTAGGACGTGCAGAGAAGTGAATCCGAGGCGGTATTTGGGAGGCTAGACGGCGGGGGAGGGGCCTC
>NW_028019220.1:0-695 GCF_054177405.1 Leptonychotes weddellii
GTATTTATATGTTCTATATGTCTGACACACACATAAAGAGACATGTATACTAAACAGAGAGAGAGAGTAGGAGTTTAAATCATATATTAACATGCTTCATTTTCTCTACTTTCACCCATTCTTTGTTGCTGTAGGAACTTACCTTGTCCTGCTCTCTTTCAGCTTATCCCTTTTTCAGTGATTCTATGATCTTTGAGCAAGAACCCATCCTCACACCCTGAGTGATTCAGGGCTTCAATTCGGATGCCTTCCTGCTATTTATTTTCCCTCTACTTTAGGTTGTTCATACTCTAAAAGAAGACCTTGCAGGGATTCCTAGGATTATGCCAAATATCTTTAGTTTATCAGCTAAGCAACTTTTATATTGTCAAATATTGTGAGGCACCCCAGAATGCTCAGAAATGAGTTGACTTAGGTGTCATGGATGATTAGCTTCCTAGCTATAGTAGACACTGTTAGTACTCTACCCATAACCCTTTAGTTTACCCATAATACAGTCGTATTCAAAGCCAATGGCTTTCTGCATTCTTCCCCAGAGCATTCTGTCTATGGAAGCAGCCAGGAGTTTCAGGGAGTTAATGTCCCAAGAATGGCTCTCAACAAATGAGAGATGGAAGTTGGTGGATAGATATGCCAGCTTTCTTGTGCTTCATTGGGAATCTGATACATAATCTACTCAGCCTCTAAAGGAGTGG
>NW_028019221.1:0-695 GCF_054177405.1 Leptonychotes weddellii
GCCTGGGTGGCTCAGTCGGTTGAATGTCCGACTTTCGATTTTGGCTTGGGTCATGATCTCAGAGTCATGTGGGGCTCCGTGCTCAGGCATGGAATCTGCTTGAGATTCTCTATCTCTCTTTCCCTCTGCCTTTTCCCCCACTCATGTTCTCTTTCTATCTCTCTCTCTCTCAAACAAATAAATAAATCTTTAAAAGATGTTTTAATTTGAAACTCAAAGAATAGACAAGTAGGACTGTTTTAAGTTAGTTCACCAAAGCCATTTCCAACCCAATAACATGATGTACTGATATCTACAAATGACTTAGCAGGTCCTAGCATGTAGTAAGGATTCAAGAAGTGTGACTGGTTTTAGTTCTGATGGTTGGTAAGTCTCTGGGAGGGATTAAGACATGTAGAATTGGGGAAAGGAAGAACAGAACCAGTGGAAGAAATAGCAGAGGAAATTGAAAGTTCAGGTGTAACTGACAGAAACAGCTCTGCTGGCAAAAATTTGTGAAATATTTGCAATGTATTGTAGTTGTTAAAACTTACTCTTGAATTCCTCATATCAGTGAGGTCATATGATATATGTCTTTCTCTGACTGACTTATTTCACTCAGCATAATACCCTCCAGTTCCATCCACGTCATTGCAAATGAGGAATTCTTAATCTCAGGAAATAAACTGAGGGTTACTGGAGTGGTGGGGGGTGGG
>NW_028019222.1:0-695 GCF_054177405.1 Leptonychotes weddellii
GGAGAATGGGTTAGCCTGGTGATGGGTATTAAAGAGGGCATGTTCTGCATGGAGCACTGCGTGTTATACGCAAACAATGAATCATGGATCACTACATCAAAAACTAATGATGTATGGTGATTAACATAATAAAATAAAATAAATTCAAATTTAGCAGGAGGAAGAAAATAAAGATGAGAGCAGATATAAACAAAACAGAAGAGAAAAATAGAAAAACCAACAATAATGAGAGTGGGTTTTTTGGAAAGGTAAGTAAAATCAGAAATTAAAGTGAGGACATTACAACTGATGTCACAGAAATAAAAAGCATCACAAGAAAATAGAAGGAACAATTGCTTGCCAAAAAAATTGGATAACCTAGAAGAAATGAGTGATTTCCTAGAGACCTACAAGACTTACTCCAACAGAAAGTTTGAACATATCTATAACTAGCAAGAGGATTAAATCAGTAATCAAAGATCTAAAAATGAAAAGCCCACAACAAGATGACACAACTGCTGAATTCTTTCAACTGTTTTTTTTAATTCTTTCAGTTGTTTAAAAAATGAATACCAACACTTCTCAAACTCTTCCAAAAAACTAAAGGAGAGGGAACACATCCAAACCCCTTTTATGAAGTGAGATGTACCCTGATACCAAAGCCAAGATACAGAAGTAACCTAAGTGTCCATGGGCAAATGGATAGACAAGATGTC
>NW_028019223.1:0-11156 GCF_054177405.1 Leptonychotes weddellii
AAGGGCGCCTGGGTGGCTCAGTTGGTTAAGCGACTGCCTTCGGCTCAGGTCATGATCCTGGAGTCCCGGGATCGAGTCCCACATCGGGCTCCCTGCTCATCAGGGGGTCTGCTTCTCCCTCTGCCCTCTTCCCTCTCGTGCTCTCTGTCTCTCATTCTCTCTCTGTCAAATAAATAAATAAAATCTTTAAAAAAAAAAACCTCAATGAGATGCCACCTCACACCAGTCAGAATGGCTAAAATTAACAAGTCAGGAAAAGACAGATGTTGGCAAGGATGCGGAGAAAGGGGAACCCTCCTAGACTGTTGGTGGGAATGCAAGCTGGTTCAGCCACTCTGGAAAACAGTATGGAGGTTTCTCAAAAAGTTGAAAATAGAGCTACTGTATGACCCAGCAATTGCACTACTGGGTATTTACCCCAAAGATACAAATGTAGTGATCCAAAGGGGTACGTGCACCCTAATGTTTATAGCAGCAATGTCCACAATAGCCAAACTATGGAAAGAGCCAAGATGTTCATCAACAGATGAATGGATAAAGAAGATGTGGTATATATATTTATATATATATACACACACACAATGAAATATTATGCAGCCATCAAAAAACCCCAAATCTTGCCATTTATAATGACGTGGATGAAACTAGAGGGTATTATGCTAAGCGAAATAAGTCAATCAGAGAAAGACAAATATCATATAATCTCACTGATATGAGGAATTGATATAAGGAATTCTTTTTTTTTTAAAGATTTTATTTATTTATTTGAGACAGAGAATGAGATAGAGAGAGCATGAGAAGGGGGAGGGTTATAGGGAGAAGCAGACTTCCTGCTGAGCAGGGAGCCCGATGCAGGACTCGATCTCAGGACTCCAGGATCATGACCTGAGCCGAAGGCATTCGCTTAACCAACTGAGCCACCCAGGCGCCCCATGAGGAATTGATATAAGGAATTCTTAATCTCAGGAAACAAACTGAGATTTGCTGGAGTGGTGAGGCGTAGGAAGGATGGGGTGGCTGGGTGATGGACATTGGGGAGGGTATGTGCTATGGTGAGTGCTGTGAATTGTGCAAGACTGATGAATCACAGGCCTGTACCTCTGAAACAAATAATACATTACATGTTAAAAGAAAAAAAAGAAGATAGTAGGAAGGGAAAAATAAAGGGGAAGAATCGGAGGGGGAGAAAAACCACGAGAGACTATGGACTCCGAGAAACAAACTGACGGTTTTAGAGGGGAGGAGGGTGTGGGGATGGGTTAGCCTGGTGATGGGTATTAACAAGGGCACGTACTGCATGGAGCACTGGGTGTTACACGCAAACAATGAATCATGGAACACTACATCAAAAACTAATGATGTAATGTATGGTGATTAACATAACATAATGAAATAAAATTTAAAAAAACCCTGGAAGGAGAAATGGCCATATAAAAAGAAATATCAATAAATAAATGCTACTGTCCTTTCACAGATAACTCCAACAGGAAATGTTCGAAGGACCTTAAGCAGATAATAGTTTCAGCTCAGATGCTAGGAATGTGGAAGATGCATTAAGCACGGGACAGAACAATGCAGACAGGGGGCTGCCCAAAGAGCCTCAGTCAGAGCCTAGGACAGCAACGGTGTGGGTGCACTTTATTGCCTTAAAATAGTCTGAGACATAACTGGCCTCCTAATACCAGACAACTGGGGTTCTCTTCTCCTGAGGAAAAGTGGAATCTTGAAAACCACTATAAAAGAGAGAGAGGAAACTGGTGGTTTACACAACTGTGTCCTAGAATTTCATCTCATCTATTTCTTACAGACTTGAATACGGTGTAATGATGTTCTTCGGTATGTATTTTATGCAATGACTTCAAATGATGCCACTATTTTTACCTCCTCACCGAGACGTTGAAGAACACCTTTGGTCTCTGGAACTTGTCCTTTCTGGGCATTTCCCTGATGTTACTTCTGGCCAATTAGTATATGCTGTGCAGATGGCCTCTTAGGGCCTTCCTCACTTTCCACAACTCTATGACTTTATGGTTTTGATTGAAAAAATGTGGCTTTCACAAAGCAGCAGAAATACCCAAACCATTTCATACTTGAATTCCCCCTCTACCCAACTCCACGAGCTTTATATATATATATATAAAAAATCCATCTGTGTTTTCCGAATAACAAAAGAGAAGAGGAAAAAGCAAATATGGAAATCAAGTTGCTTTGAGCCCTGTGCTCTCTCTCCAATTTTACCTTCTAAAACATATACTTTTCTGGTATCACCAGTCAGCTGATATTTTCCTACATTCAAAGGAAGCAATTTTCTCCAATTCTATGGTCTCTCTAGTATTCCATCCGAGAGACACAGAGGGCTCTCTGCTCACAAGGGGCTGGATTAATGGAAATGAGCATAAAAACAAACACAGATTCCGGAGCCAGCCACAGTGGTCTTCCGCCACAGTCCAACTGAAGCTGAACGGCTACAGCGAGGAGGACAGAGTGTCTGAGAAGCTCCCCCTTGGAGCTGCAGACACATGAGCCGGGCCCTGCGAGTAGCTCCTGCCCATCAGCCCTGGGCGTGCCTGTGTCCTGAAGACACCGGCCGAGAACAGCGGGTTCCCTGAAGGGTGCAGATGGCCCTGGCTTGCTCACTGCACAGGGCATGAGCTCACCAGAGCATCTGTAAGCTTCAGTCCTTCCTAAGAGGCAAACCTGCAAAAGCAAACATGCTTATTGAGAGTACATCTGGCCTCGGACAATTTGTGCAGAGGGACTAGACTCCATGGATCCAGAGAAGATTGATGCTGTTGTTTACACGTGCAGGGAGGGGAGAGCAAAAGCTGTTTATAGCCAAATATTACACCCTCTTTCTGGCGTTAGTAAGAGTAAGAGGGTATCTCCTGGTAGAGGAAGTATGTGGCCACCGTGGGCAATTTCCCACTGATGCATTCTCCACCTGCCACCACACAACGGGTAGGCTGGCTCTCCTAACTCACTTTCTCTGTGCCTTCCCTGATGTTGCACCTCAGGGCTCTCCTCCTGCCTTCTATGGCCTTTGGCCCCCCTCCCCACCCACCAGGAGACTTTAGCAGCCCCTCAGTGATGCCTACTTCCCACGTTTCTCCAAGCGGCTCTGACTGTTCTCCTAGCTTCATGCCTGGTCCTCAATATGTAAAGAGCATTTCTACTTAGTTATCTTCTGTCAACTTCTACTCTGAACTCATCATCTAACCATGGAAACCAACTCCCCATCAGTGCAATGGCCATTCCAGTTAACCAGGCTTCAAATCTCCGAGTCATACCGGGCTATCCTTCCTCCCATCCCTCCATTTCTACTCAGCTGCACATCCTATCATCTGTCATTCATGATGGCTTTTTATATCAGCCACTTCACTTCCACTCACACACTAACATTTCAGCTTCTGAAGATGGGCCAAATTAAGGTACATTTACGTAATGAGATCCTATTCAGACATTAAGATGATAATGGAAATACATATTTATTACATGGAAATATGTTTATGATCTATGTTATAAACTTCCCCCCAAATGCACTTACTATTATCCCACATATTACATTACCTGAAAAGATAAGTATAAAAGAGAGGCACTCACACTGGCTCCCCACTGTTCTTAGGGTGAGGCACGCAGTCCTGGCCCCCGGGACCCTCCATTTCTTGGACTCTCTGTGATCAGCCTTCTGCTTACTTTCCACTTACACACTTCTGCTTTTCTTCAGCCTTTGTGTCTCTCCAGCTTCCCCTTACTCTGAGCTGACTTGAGCTTCTTTTGATGGATTTAAGAGTCCATGTTCTTTCTCCCATAGGGTGGTTCATACATAGTATTCTCCTAATGCCTAGCACGCCCCCTCCTCTCTGCGTGCCTCACCCTAAGAACGGTGGGGAGCCAGTGTGAGCCCTGTGACGGGAGACTGGGGGAGGCTGGCCGCGCGCCCGTGAGGCATCCATCAGACACCCCAGCGGACGTGTAAATCAGTCAGGGGGACACATACACACACTGCCACACATGGCACACACTGGTAGCTCACAAGAGCGTGTGAGCTGCTACAGAATTGAAACTCACTGACACGAATAGTAACCACAGTCCTGGGCATGAATGATTTCCCCTAGGGGTGCACACAGTGAGAAGAAATGAGAGGTGTGAGGAATCCAGATATCTAGAAGTTGGAAACATAAAAACTCCACCCCAGTCCCTTAGGTGACCCCTTTTCCTGGCACCAGAAAGAGCCTTTATCCGAGGAGCAGCTGGAGGGCCCTGCTCCTGGTCTTGCTTGTAGCACGCCTGTCTCTGGTCGGGGTCCTTCCGGGGGGACCACTGCCAAATCTGCCTGTGGCATGGCATCATGAACCCAGATATCTGGCTGAGTCTGGATGGGTGCTGAGTATGTTGGGTGGGGCTGGCACAGTTCCTGATGGATCGATATGAGGTACAAGAGACAGAGCAGAGCAAAGGATGACTCTGAGCTTTCTAGCCTGTTCTGCTGAAAGGATGGACTTCCCATGAACTGACTTGGGAGAAGCAGTGGATAGGGCAGGGGTTATTTTTTGGTTTTTGTTTTGTGTGTGTGTCGGCGGGGGGGGATTGATCAAGAACTCAGATTTGGAGTTTGAAGCTGAAGGTTGTGATGATAGCTGAGAACTTCGGGAGAGATGCAGTGTGGAGACACACATTCAGGAGACATCAGTAGATGGAGGATACTTAACGTCATGAAACTCGATAAAAACCCTGAGGAAGGAAGTGCAGATATTCAGTGGGGAGCACCAGAGGCTGAGCCCTGGAACCCACCACCATGAAAGGTCAGGGAGAAGAGCAAGAAGCAGCACAGGAGCCTGAGAAGGAGTCACCCCTACCGTCGAAATAAAGCCAAGGGAATATGATGGACCTACAGGTCAGGGGTAAGTCCACCCAGGTGGAGGGAGTAATCAGTTGACAGGTAAAGTAAGATGAGGTCTGAGAAGTGACCATGGGAGGCAGCTACCTGGAGGTTAGTGGGGACTGCATGGAGGAGTTTTGGTGGGTGCTGGGGTGAAAGCCTGACCCCCTCACATCACGGAATCCCAGCACAGAACGTCAAGGAATCCAGGAGGCTGAGCAGTACAATGTGGTTACTACAAAAGAAGGGAGAACTCCCTCCACCAAGCGAGTGTGTGGCGAGACTGCACTGTGGCCAGTTTGAGGACGTGTGGACCTCCTTCTTTGTAGGGGGTGCTCAATGTATCCATTCTGCTGATCCACAGACCTCATCTGGTTGCAACCAATATGTGAGGGCAGAGAGTATGAAGACTATTACACCAATCATTCTCAGAAAAGGTAGATTAGAGCAAGTCTCTAGTATAAAAATGGGTGAGGAGAAATTTAACTCTAACCCGATAAATTTCCTCTTGATAAAGTGTATGAGGTTCTAGACTATTAACTCCAATACTAAACCTAAGCTACACTTGTTATCTTTAGTGGTTGATGTGCACTAAAAAATAAAAATAAAAATACAACAATCAAGTTACTTTCTCTATGGGGAATTATTCCACTTTCTTTATCACTTAGGTATTCTGTTAGCTTGACATCATGGGAATAAGGAGAGCTAGAATAGAGAATTTAAGGGAAGACAATAATTCTGAAATATTTGCAACTTATAGTTTTGGATAAAATGCACTATGTTGCTAGTGAGGTTGTGAAAGAAAATGGCTGGACACCAGAAACCTGGGTTCGATCCAATGTAGCACAATTTATAAAGACCAGAGGGACCCAGGTTCAAGTCCAAATTTTGCTACTTACTGTGATATTGATCAAGTTATTTGAACACCATAAGCCTCAGTTTCCTCATCTGTAAAATGGGAATAATGGCTGCGAGAATTAAATGATCTAATAAGTACAAAGCACTTAGCCTAGAGCATAAGATATAGGAAACCCCCAGTAGGTTATGATGATGGTGGTGATGTGATGATGATGGTAATGATGATGATGGTGATGATGGTTGGTGGTGATAATGATGAAGAAGAAGAGAGGAGGAACAGACAGAGGAGAAAGGAAAAGAGGAGGAGAGAAAGGAGGCTGTTGTGGTGATGGGGGTGGTAGAAGGTATGGTAGATGACAGAGGTGACTCTCAAGGCTACCAGTAAGAAACAGCTCCCTGGGCCCAACACTGTTTCCCTTGCCTGCTGCACTGTGGGCACTCAGTAAATACTAACTGAATGAAGCAATGTTCTGATAATTTCTAAAGCACACACAGCTTCACATCATTTGATAATCCTATGACTGTGGTAATCCTTCCCTGGATCTTCACATTTAGACTTGTGATATTAAAGAAATGGATAAATTCTTTATGGTATTTGTGAAGAATCAATTATAAAGTCTCAGTTAACCACTGTAAAGCTACTTCATCCATTTAAGCTATTACATTTTAGGGATCAGGGAGAAAGGGAATGATCAGGAAGAGGAACGCATGAAAGAACAGCGGGAGGACAGCTAAGAGGAGTGTAGGGAGGAAAACAGTCATGTTCGCTTACCCTCTGGTTGGTGCCTAGTCTTTGGAGAAACCTGACTACTGGTTACTTTGTAGCAAAATGTTACACTGGATGTGTACATTTACAAAGGGAGAGTACTTCTAAGAAAGCTCCTGGACACCAAAGGCACTTCATTTAGAATTGCAGGTGGTCTTCATGAATAGAATTAACCTGCCAAACAGGTAGGCTGGACATTTTCTGCTGGACACGAGGCCATTTCTCAATTGCTTGTATCAACTCCCAACTTTGCCAATAAAGAAATTTTGGCTTGTTTCCTCTGGCCAGAGAGCCAGCACACCTCTGGCCCAGCTCCACTCCTCTGCAGTGTGAATTAGCTCATGAGATACAAACTCCTTATAACCAACATAGTTTCAGCAGAAACTTACCAGCACTTGTGACTCCAGATCTAGGCTTTTTAAAAAATTTTGTTTTTTGCTTATAGAATGCTGATTTAGGACCAGTCTGCAACTATGGGCACCCCAATAAACAGACATAGGAATATTATTTTAGCACTTCATGGAGTCTTTGCAGGGCTTCTTCTGACTTGCTCTCAACCCCACAGCTATGGTTCAGTGTTCCTCGTCTCCAATTTGTTTTATCCCTAGATTTTGCCTCTCTACCAGTTTTCCTCTCCTCCCCCTCCCTTCTCGCCTCTTTTTCTCTCTCTACTTTCTTTTCTTCACTAAGGTTTAGCACAGACTAACATTCTAGCCTTACATTCCCCAGGGGTCTATTCTCTGCTTTCTCTAATTAGTAAACCCCTAGCCATTCTTTAAGACTGAAATGCCTGGACACTCATTGTTAGCTCTGTTTCTAGAATATGACTTCACAATCTTTAAGAAGCGGGTAACCACCTTTCATTCCCAAGATTGAACCCGGAGTATGCTATTGGTACTTTCCTCCTGCCTATGCAAAGGGTCAACACAAACTGAGAGCAAGTGCTAAGTCTCCCTCAACACAAAAGGTAAAATTACTTCCTCCATCAAACAAAAAGACCTTGGCTCTCTCTGCATTCTGGATTTCTGTGGGTCCCCTCCAACTGCTATTCCCAGCACACTGCTCCTATTTCTCCCTAATTCCTTTGTATAAAATATATTCCCTCTGAGCTCCATCTACTTCTCTCATTTTTAAATAAGCTAATCTAAGGATCAGAAATGAATACTGAGGCCACAGTTGAGGATAAAAGAGAAGCTACTGCCCTAGCTGGAGACAAATGGCGAAGAGCCATTGCTAGTTGATTTCTGAGAGTTTGTGAAGCATGAGCAGCGTTTCAGAAGCAGGCTGACAGCAAGAAAACACAGTAACACTGTGTCACTCAACAAGACAGTAGTGGGAAGAGCACTAAATGGGAAGTCAAGAGACAGGTTTCCAACTATATCTGCGCCACTGGCAAGCTGTGTGACCTCAAAAAAAAATCATTTAACCTCTCTGGGCCTCATTTATTATAAAAGCCAGGATTTGAACTAGACCGCCAGCATTCCACCATAAAGGTTCTCTGACCTGAGGATTAAGTTTCAAGTGCATCCCACTGAAGATCCCTCAATAAAATCCACGTTCATGGAGACAGCAGGAGAGGTATGCTGACTGGACTACTTAAGGGGGAGGCAGCAAAGCGTGCACAGGATGGTGCATGGTCATTCACACCTTCTCTCCCATGACTACACTCGGAAATTAGTTCAGCCATAAGTGGATGAAATGGATTATGTCCTGGACCAAAAAATGCATTATGAACACACATATTGCCTTTTGCCTCCAGTTGTGTTTTGTTGTTTAATTCCCCCCCACAAAACAAGAAAAGTAGATTACATCCAGACTAAAGAGCAAGAGAAAAATAAATTTATTCTCAAATGTGTACCAGGCTCCATACTCTCATTCATTTACTGGCATTCGAGAAGAAGCCTTTGAGTTCCTTTCGACCCCTCTATCTAGCGGGGAGTGAAAGCAGGGCCGTATAAAAGGGAAGAAAGAACACGGAGAGCGAGGGAGCTCGCCTGTATCTCTGCCTGGTCCTGTTGCTTAGCAACAGCTCACATCTCCATCTGAGAAAGAATGATTCGGGGAGGTGACACAGAGAACCCACTTCTCACGAAGAAACAGCCCCATTTTACCAGATGCACATTTTTTAGAATGATAATAAGATGATTATCACAGCAAGAGCTCTGGGCATCCACTTCTACAGCCAAAGAGAGAACATGGTCTAACAGACCAAACCCAAACTGTGGAAAAGTAGCTTCCTGTGCGCACACAGGACTCAGGACTTACCACTTATCCACTTAGCCTCAGGGTCGTGAATTTTGAAATCATCACTGAAGAGATCTTCTACTGTGACCTTCTTCTTTTGAGACAGACTATTATCTTCCGCTAGAAAAGAACATGGCAAATAGTTAAACCTTTTATTTTGGGGTAAAAAAAGAGAGGACCATAAAACATTGGGGTTGCCATTCAGAAATAGTAGGTATGGTAAAACATATACTTTCTCTATATAACATAAGGGCTGAACAAAAGCTAGTCATGCTTTTTGGTTTTAATTAAAATATCAAAAACTATGGTAAGGGGATCATGGTGCAGTAAAATGGTATCATTTCTCCCCCTCCACTCGAACACACAAATGATCGTATTTCTTAGGAACAGAGGTAAACATTTCAAGACTGATTTATGAACAACAAGGTGGGAATATCAGGAGAGTAAGCAACAGATGTCCAGAATGGATCTCAGTGGTGTGATGTAATCAATCACTCATGATGCATTTATTCAATGCCAACACTTGGCAGCATGTTGGGTGCTGGGGATGAAAAGGTGAGTGACATATCCTGTAAGTATTGATTCTCCATATGCCTCACTTGTCCCTGGCTGTCTCTGGGTTGGGAATCAGTTCTTGTTCAGATAGAATCACACCCCAAATGTCTGTGTGCAGACTACCAGATTTCACCTTGCTTCCTTCTCCATCACTCCACTTGGGAGTAAGCACCTGGGGTGAGCCTTGAAGGTACCAATCTCATATCCATCCCAACAGGAGATGTTTAGTTAATGGCACCGGAGGGTGAGCCTATAGAAACCTGGCACCGTTCATCCTCTTTCCCAAGATGGAAGCTTCTGGGGTTGTAGCTAACAGAGTGAACACACAAGGGTAGTACGTTAGACCACTCTCACTTCTGCTATACCAACAACAGTATTAACCATTCCTGATGCACATCATCCTTCTAGAACAGAAGATGGCAGCTGTCAGGGCACTTCTCTTGAAGACTCGGGGTCCTCATTTAATCAGTTCTGTGCTGGGCTGCTGTGTGGAGCTCTCCTCAGCGCCAATCAAGGTGTGTAAGTCTGTGTGCAGCTTACGTGAGGGGGTTTCAGATCCATGTTGTTTTTACATTTTGATGTTTGGGTTGTTATGCCTGTTTCTCTTTTCAGTTTCTGCCTGTGGAGCCAGCTTCTTGTTCTTGGGCTGTCTTAGAGCTTGCCCTCAACAGGACCCTTTGCCTTTTTAAATTTTCTGCTTCAAAATCTGTGGCAGGTGGGGAAAACAATGAGCACTTTTGCTAGATAGCACGATAACATAAATAAATACTCTCTGAATGAACCCCCCAAAGCTCCTTGTAGGATTCTAATGCATAGATTTTTATTACATTTCCTATCTGGTTTCTTTCTTTTGGCCTCTCTGGATGTTATCGATTACTGAAGTTGTCAGAAGAGTCACATGTTACTGTGTGCATTGATTAATTTCTTGAATATCAAAAAGGACTAATGTGTGTAAAAGTCTTTTGAAAATTACAGAATGCTACCTTTCAAAGTGACCTTCGTTAGACCTGATTACATGGGGAGCTCTCCTAGGTGCTAAACAAAACCTGTTAAACCAAATCTAATTCTTCCCTGTAGGACCTTTCCGTCTGCAACCGAAGCAGCCCCAGAAAAAGGTACACACAGCTTTAGACACGATGCATGTCAGTGTGGAAAACAAACACTAAATGAATATTTTAAAGATAACCAGACATCAATGTAGTGAAGTAATACTGTGATCTACTAATTAAGAAATATATTTGCAACTAGTTGAAAAATCAGTCCTAGAGATCGAATGCACAGTATACTGATTACAGACAACAATGCTGTATTATAAATAACAAATTTGCTATGAGATTAGATCTTACTTATTCCCACTAAAAAAAGAAATGATAATTATGTGACCTGATAAAGGCATTAGCTAACCCCCCAAAGGCAATCATATTGAAATATATAAATGTATTAAATCAGCATGTTGCACACTTTAAACTTACACAATATCATGTGTCGAGTATATTTCAATAAAAAATAAAATAAATAAAACAAGAACAAAGTATAAAAGTTTCTGCGATGACAGACGGTTGTACAATGGCCCAAAGCAGGAGTGTAAAAAAAAAAAATCTGAGACACTCTTAAGCATATGGTCAGAAAATAAAAAGTTCTATTAAAACATAAATTTTATCTGAGTAAACTTCACTATTCAAGGAAGATTCTAGCTCACTTCTTGAGGTATCCATGCATATAATGAGAAAAGAATGTAAGCCTACCATTTAAACAAACTTCAGGTAAAAGATGAAAAAGGTAATTTATTCACTTTCTGAAAATCTCTTTTTACAAACAACTGTTCTATTACTGTAAAAATGTCTTTTGTTTTTT
>NW_028019224.1:0-695 GCF_054177405.1 Leptonychotes weddellii
CTGCTAATATATGCAAAGTGAGCCTCATCTTGATGAGAAAGAAACCAGGTCTTTGTGCAGAGGACACTTTGGAGGAGAAGATGCACGGTCCCAGGTGACCGTGAAAGGGTAGAACAACACTCTGGAAAGTCAGGCAGGGGGCTGCAGGTTGGCTTGAGATGCGCTTCTGTCAAATACTGTAGGAGGAATGGTGTCTCTCTGGTGTGGCTCAAGAGTGGAAACAGTGAGGAAGGCAGAGGCCCACTGCTCGGGGCCGTGGCGGGATCTTAATAGACAAAGCTCAATCTCTACGTTAGAGGCTAAAGTCTACGGTCAGAGGACAACGAGAAGGCCCTAGTTCTTCTGAGTCGCCCTGGCCTTGAAAAATTGCATCCCTGGGAACAAGAAGAATTTATAGGTTGACCTCAAAATTGCTGTAAGACCCAGAAATTGTGGGGAGCAGAAGGGATGCCTATGCTTGGAACGAGGCAGATGTTTTGATTTTCAAGCAAAGAGAGAGGTAGTACCAGTGAACTTGTCATCATTCCCAGCATGATGCTGAAAAGAATTCATTAAAAGTTTTGTCAGCTGTTAAAAAAAGGGGGGTGGGGGATTCTGCGTCCCAAAGGCACTAGCTTCGGTTCACTAAGAACAATTCCTGCCAGAAATAAGATTGCAGCTTTTAAAGAGGGTCGTTTGACTGGCAGATGAAAAAC
>NW_028019225.1:0-694 GCF_054177405.1 Leptonychotes weddellii
AGACACATAGAAGAAGATACAGTAATGGCCAAATAAGCACATGAAAAGATGCTCATTGTCATTACTCATCAGGAAATGAAAATTAAAACCATGGTGAGATGCCACCTTCCTCCCCCGGGAGGAGCCGTGCGGGAGTGCACCACAGGGATCTGCTGGATTTGGAGACTCCACCCGGGGTCGGGTGCCAGAGATAGAAACGCGCGGTCACAGGCCGGGTGAGCAAGGAGTGCGGCCGGAGACCGGGGAGACGGGAGTGACTAACGGCTTTTCTCTGGGGGCTCACTGAGGAGCGGGGCCCCGAGTTCTCGGCTCCTCCGGGGCAGAGATTGGGAGGCCGCCATTTTCACTCTCCGCCTCCAAAGCTATACGGAAAGCTCGCAGGGAACAAAAGCTCTGGAGAGCAAACCCGAGCAGATTACCTAGCCGGGAGGGGGCAAGGGTGGGGCAATTCTGCCTCCGGCAAAGACATTTGGAAACCACTGCAACAGGCCTCTCCCCCAGAAGATCAACAAGAACAGCCAGCCAAGACCAAGTTTACCGATCAATGAGAACAGCAGAACTCCAGCGCTAGGGGAATACTGCACATAGAATTCATGGCTTTTTTTACCATGATTCTTTAGTATTTCAAAGTTAATTTTTTTTTAACTGTCTTTTCTTTTTTTTTTTTTGAATTTTTCTTTTTCCCTTTTTCAAC
>NW_028019226.1:0-694 GCF_054177405.1 Leptonychotes weddellii
AGGGCCTGTGAAAATCCACTCCAGCATACGAGCGGTGAGAACACGGGCAAACCCTGTCCAAATAAATGGTTTCGGGACCGTGCAAATTAACCCAAGCCCGGCAACAACCGGAAGAGCGTTCCGTCAGGAAAGACGGCTCCATCCCAGTAGGGACAGTGAGCTTTGGGCCGTTGTGACCAGCACTGTTCCCACCGCCCTCCCCTCAGCTCCGTGGTGGCCCTGAAACCAAGGACCTCACGGGCACAGTAGCTCCGAACACCAGCGACCTGTCAGCCACGGGAGGGGACTAAACTGATTGGAGCTCCCCACTACTCTCTATTCCCAGCCAGTTGTCACTATTTGACGTGCCTGGTGACTCCCTGAAAAGCACCACTCCTGGGGCTCGTCCATCACTGAACAGTCTGGAGCTCGCTCTGTGGGCACAGCCCTGTTCCCCATTTTAAGGTGCCAGGCAGGACCCCTGTAGGAAGGGTTGAATAGAAGGGATGACGGTGAGCAATCTTGTCTTGCTTTGATTTTATGTGGAATACTTCTAATGTTTCTCCCCCAGGAATAATGTACAATATAGATTTCTGCTGGAGATTCTGCTTAACAAATGCTTTTAATTTTTCCTCATGAATATTTGTTGCATTTTTTTAATCATAACCTTCCTCCTTTTTGGTGAGTATAGTATTTTGGTTTTTTATTTTTTACC
>NW_028019227.1:0-694 GCF_054177405.1 Leptonychotes weddellii
CCCAACAGCCAGGGTCTGAATCCAGGCTCTACCAAGTAGGGACCTATATGCCTCTGTGCCTTAGTTTCCTCATCTGTAAAGTGGGGCCAATGAAAGCACTTGCTTCCCAGGGTGCTTCGAGGATTTCATGCATTAGTTCAGGTAGAGCATTGGGCTGGAATGACACCACACTGCAGAGAAGCCGTGTCCCCTGCCCACTTTGACCCCTGAAGTCTCCGCCCCACCCACAGCCCCGTCTTCTGGGTGGGCTCGCTCTGGCTATCCTCCCAGAAGTTAGCAATGTCCTTACTTCTCTTTGGGCTGTACAGAGAGAAGGAGCAGAGGGCCCACCCCCCCCACATGGCAGATAATCCCCAAACCCACACAGGGCAATCTCTGGAGCATCTTTTTGCTATAGAACCATAAAGTCAGTCCATGAGCTGCAGGAGACTGTCCATCTCCCACTCTGCCCCTAGCTGGCTGGGGAGCCTCTGAGGCAGGTCCCCTCTGCAGAGCGGGAGCAAGGAAGACAGGGTAAAAGAAGATCCAAGACAGTACCCAAGCCCTAGCTCATCTCTACAGCACAGACCCACATCTCCACTTCCGACCTGCCTCATTCCAAACCAGACACACTTCAAATCAGGCTCTCTCCTGGATAATAATTTACCGTGTGCTTAGCTTCCAAGTACCATTCCCAAATGCCTTATACACATTA
>NW_028019228.1:0-694 GCF_054177405.1 Leptonychotes weddellii
TCTGCTCTCCAGGCCCTCTGGGGGCGGCCCTGCACCAGCAGTCCATGGAGGCCTGGAGGGCAGAGGGGGGTACTTTGCCCCATTCCTGGGACAGCCCCCCACTGGGCTCAGCAGATGCCACCTCCCTGTCCTCCCTCCAGGCCCAGGGGTGGGACCGCCTCCCCCTGTGGCTGGAGGCTGGGAGCCCCCTCCTTGGTCCGGTCCTCTTCCCTGCTGCAGCTGGGGACTGTCCCCGGGCCTCTTCCTCCGCACCGTGTGGGGAAGCGCTCCTGCCTGGGATCTTCCCTGGTCCATCGGGACACTGTTCTATCTGCAGAAGATCAAGGAGACTTTCCTCTCTTTACACATTGCACACACACATTTTTTTCCTTTAAGTAATTTATTTATCTACAAGCAATTAATGAAATTGTCAATTCTATTTTTACATTTTCAGGTACTCACAAAACAACTACAATAGTCTAGATTCTGCATCCTGGGGCGTGTGCGTGTGCACGCGTCCACGTGCATGGGAGTGTATGCTTGTCATCAGGAGAAAACGTTGTATTTTGACTGCTTAAAATTCATAAGTGTTAAACAATAAATAGTATCTTAAACAAAACAACAAAGATTAAGAAAAATATCATGGAACAAGGAAGAAATGGTTGCAGATTCTTAAGCTTTCCTATCTATAAGGCTAAGATTAAACTAATCCCAT
>NW_028019229.1:0-694 GCF_054177405.1 Leptonychotes weddellii
TATCACCTCACACCTGTCAGAATGGCTAAAATCAAAAACAAAAGAAACAAGTGTTGGTGAGGATGTGGAGAAAAGGATTCCTGGTGCACTGTTGGTAGGAATGCAAATTGGTAGGGGCACTGTGGAAAACGGTACAGAAGTTTCTCTAAAAATTAAAAATAGAACTACCTTAAAAGCACTAAGTCAAAGGGATACATGCAGCTTTATGTTTATTGCAGCATTATTTACAATAGCCAAATTATGGAAGCAGCCCAAGTATCCATCAATAGATGAATGCATAAAGAAGATGTAGTATACATATAGATATATATGTATAAATAATATTTAACTATAAAAAAGAATGAAATCTTGCCATTTGCAACAACATGGAAGGAGCTAGAGTGTATAATCCTATGTGAAACAAGTCAGTCAGAGAAAGACAAATACCAGATCATTCACTCATATATGGAATTTAAGAAACAAATGAGGAAAGAAAATAGAGAGAAATCAAGACACAGACTCAGCTATAGAGAACAAACTGATGGTTACCAGAGGGGAGGTGGGTGGGGGCATGATTGAAATAGGTGAAGGGGATTAAGAGTACACTTATCATGGTGAGCACTGGGTAATGTATAGAACTGTTGAATCACTATATTGTATACCTGAAATTAATATAACACTATATGTTAACTGTGCTGGAATTACAATAAAAAAA
>NW_028019230.1:0-694 GCF_054177405.1 Leptonychotes weddellii
CAACACCCAAAGAACAAATAATCCAATCAAGAAATGGGCAGAAGACATGAACAGACATTTTTCCAAAGAAGACATCCAAATGGCCAACAGACACATTAAAAAAGTGCTCAACATCGCTCGGCATCAGGGAAATCCAAATCAAAACCTCAATGAGATACCACCTCACACCAGTCAGAATGACTTAAATTAACAAGTCAGGAAATGACAGATGTTGGCGGGGATGTGGAGAAAGGGGAACCCTCCTACACTGTTGTTGGGAATGCAAGCTGGTGCAGCCACTCTGGAAAACAGTATGGAGGTTCTTCAAAAAGTTGAAAATAGAACTACCCTATGACTCAGCAATTGCACTACTGGGTATCTACCATAAGATACAAATGTAGTGATCCGAAGGGGCACCTGGAATGTTTATAGCAGCAATGTCCACCATAGTCAAACTATGGAAAGAGCCTAGATGTCCATCAACAGATGAATGGATAAAGAAGATGTGGTATGTACATACAATGGATTATTATTCAGCCATAAAAAAAAAAAATGAATTCCTGCCATTTGCAATGACGTGGATGGAACTAGAGGGTAGTATGTTAAGCAAAATAAGTCAATCAGAGAAAGACAATTATCATATGATCTCACTGATATGAAGAATTTTAGTAACAAGACAGAAGATCATAGGGGAAAGGAGGAAAAAATGAAACAA
>NW_028019231.1:0-694 GCF_054177405.1 Leptonychotes weddellii
ACCTGGCTTGACAAACGGTCTCCAGGGACCAGGTCTTGAGTCATCACCCCTTCTCGGAATCCGATCGTCATCCATGTTTCTCCAAGGCCCCCGGTCATCATCTGCACTGCGCCTAGAAATTCTGTCATCATCAGTACTCCTCCAAGGTCCTCGATCATCATCCAGCCCACGCCTGGGACCCCGGTCATCATCCATGCCCCGCCTGGGACCCCGATCATCGTCAGCATTACGCCAGGAAGACCGCTCATCATCTGCACCTCCTCGCCGTGGCCCCCGGTCCTCATCCATCCCACGTCTTGGTCCTCTGTCCTCATCAGCTGTTCGCCAGCTTCCTCTGTCCTCATCCAGTCCCCGTCTAGGTGGTCTATCATCATCCGCATGACGCCAGCTCCCCCTATCTTCATCACCAATTCGTCTGGGAGGCCTGTCGTCATCCATGCTCCGCCTGGGACCCCGATCATCGTCAGCATTACGCCAGGAAGGCCGGTCGTCGTCTGCCCCACGGCGAGAGAACCGGTCTTCATCAAGACCACGTCTAGGACCTCTGTCATCATCCATGCCACGCCGGGGAATGCGATCATCATCTGGTCTAAGAGAAGACTCTCTCTCTTCCTCATCGCCCAAACGCCTTGGTCGATCTTCCTCTCTTCTATGAGGCCTTTCCTCATCCCGCCCCTCTCCACGTCTCCACTCC
>NW_028019232.1:0-694 GCF_054177405.1 Leptonychotes weddellii
AAGGGCTCAGGCCAATGGTGGCACTGGCCACATGGAGCACAGATTCATTGAGAGAGGTGTCTGAGCAGGAGAGCTTCAGGAGCAGTGGAATGTCACAGAGAAAGTGGCTGATTTGGTTGGGCCCACAGAGAGCGAGTGTGGCTGCCAGCACCGTGTGTGTCACAGAATTCACCAGTCCACACAGCCAGGACCCAGTCACCAAAAAAACACAGACCTTCACACTCATGAAGACTGGATATTGAAGAGGGTGGCAAATGGCTACCAAGCGGTCATAAGCCATAGCAGCCAATAAGACACATTCAGTGCCAGCACATGTCACGAGGAAGAAAATCTGGGAAAGGCAGCCCTCATATGAGATGGTCTTCTTCTCCCGGAAGAAGTTCACCAGAATGACTGGGATGGTGGTGGATGTATAGCAGATGTCCAAGAAACTCAGGTTGCTGAGGAAATAGTACATTGGAGTGTGGAGAGCAAGGCTGATTCTAGTGGCTGTTATTATGAGCATGTTCCCCAGGAGTGTTGTCAGGTAAATGATCAAGAAAACCAGGAAAAACAAACCCTGTAGTTTGGGGTGGTTGGAAAATCCCAAGAAGATGAATTCAGTGACATCTGTTTGATTGTTCATTTCAAATGGTGTCATAGCTACAAAGAATGAGAAAAATAAAAGCCATAATGAGAATGTACAAAGAGCACC
>NW_028019233.1:0-694 GCF_054177405.1 Leptonychotes weddellii
AAGATTTTATTTATTTATTTGAGAGAGAGAGAATGAGAGAGAGCACATGAGAGGGGGGAGGGTCAGAGGGAGAAGCAGACTCCCTGCCGAGCAGGGAGCCCGATGCGGGACTCGATCCAGGGACTCCAGGATCATGACCTGAGCCGAAGGCAGTCGCTTAACCAACTGAGCCACCCAGGCGCCCACAATCATTTTCTTTTATGAATAATAATGATTCCAATGGCTAACATATTCTTTCATCTCTAAACCAAGTTCATATTCTTGAACTTATTCCTATCCCTCAGTTAAGGGGAAAGTGAATTATTGCATTCAACTTTTGCAAAATATTTACTCAGGGTAAGGGCCTCTCATTAATAAGTTGAATTTGTTTTCAAATTTACCTTCCCCTAATTTCATATATAATTTCTATCTGAAATAGTCTTTCACCGTTATATAATGATTGGTGATGATGATGGCAGGGGTGGGGGTGCTATTGCCTAAAGTGTAATAATGGTGATGCCTAAAGTGATTTACAGAGATTGCCAATGTGCAGGGTTTGGGTCATTATCCCTACTTTGCTTACTTCCCATCATCCTGCCAATCTGATTCCTGATCTCTATTTTATAAACTTCACATTTTAAATTTTGTGTTTCTAATTTTCAACTACCTTTACTAATTTTACTTAGTATGCTATATGTTTTTTAATTTAAGATAC